>NC_089590.1:25549769-25849769 GCF_019320115.1 Miscanthus floridulus | reverse complement strand
CTGACACTAACACTATCTCCAAATAGAAAGAAGTGAGATTCCACATAACCCACGTCACCTAGGAGTTCCATTGGGTGCATCCAAAATGATTTCCTATCCTATGGTATGTTCGACGCATACCATGCACCTATCTTGTGTCAAGATTAGCACTAAGTCCAAACGTACCGAAATGAGCTTCCAGTTGAGCCTCGTCACCTAGTGGTACCATCGGGTGCGACCAAAACGATTTTTGAGCCTATGGTACGTCTAGTGCAAACCATGCACCTATCTTGCACCGACGCTAACACTACCTCAAAACAGAAAGAAGAAAGATTCCACATGACCAACATCACCAAGGAGATCCATTGGGTGCATCAAAAATGATTTCCTAGCCTATGGTACGTTCAACGCAAACCGTGCACCTATCTTGCGTCAAGATTAGCACTATGTCCAAACGTACCGAAATGACCTTCCACTTGAGCCTCGTCACCTAGTGGTACCATCGAGTGCGACCAAAATGATTTTTGAGCCTATGGTACGTCTAGTGCAAACCATGCACCTATCTTGCACTGACGCTAACACTACCTCCAAACAAAAAGAAGAGAGATTCCACACGACCCACGTCACCAAGGAGCTCCATCAGGTGCATGCAAAATGATTTTTCGAGCCTATATTACGTTCGACGCAAACCATGCACCTATCTTGCATCAAGATTAGCACTGTCTCTAAATGTACCAAAATGAGCTTTCACTTGAGCCTCGTCACCTAGTGGTACCATCGGGTGCAACCAAAACAATTTCTGAGCCTACGATACGTCTAGTGCAAACCATGCACCTATCTTGCACCGACGCTAACACTACCTCCAAACGGAAAGAAGAAAGATTCCACATGACCCACATCACCAAGGATGTCCATTGGGTGCATCAAAAATGATTTCCTAGCCTATGGTATGTTCGACGCAAACCGTGCACCTATCTTGTGTCAAGATTAGCACTATGTCCAAACGTACCGAAATGACCTTCCACTTGAGCCTCGCCACCTAGTGGTACCAACGAGTGCGACCAAAATGATTTTTGAGCCTATGGTACGTCTAGTTCAAACCATGCACCTATCTTGCACCGATGCTAACACTACCTCCAAACAAAAAGAAGAGAGATTCCACATGACCCACGTCACCAAGGAGCTCCATCAGGTGCATGCAAAATGATTTTTCGAGCCTATATTACGTTCGACGCAAACCATGCACCTATCTTGCATCAAGATTAGCACTATCTCTAAATGTACCGAAATGAGCTTTCACTTGAGCCTCGTCACCTAGTGGTACCATCGGGTGCGACCAAAATGATTTCTAGGCCTACGGTACGTCTAGTGCAAACCATGCACCTATCTTGCACCAACGCTAACACTACCTCCAAACGGAAAGAAGAAAGATTCCACATGACCCACATCACCAAGGAGGTCCATTGGGTGCATCAAAAATGATTTCCTAGCCTATGGTACGTTCGACGCAAACCGTGCACCTATCTTGCATCAAGATTAGCACTATGTCCAAACATACCGAAATGAGCTTCCACTTGAGCCTCGTCACCTAGTGGTACCATCGGGTGCGACCAAAACGATTTTTGAGCCTATGGTACGTCTAGAGCAAACTATGCATGTATCTTGCACTAACGCTAACACTACCTCCAAACAGAAAGAAGAGAGATTCCACATGACCCACGTCACCAAGGAGCTCCATCGGGTGCATGCAAAATGATTTCCGAGCCTATGTTATGCTCGACGCAAACCGTGCACCTATCTTGCATCAAGATTAGCACTATCTCTAAACAGAAAGAAGTGACATTCCACATGACCCACATCACCTAGGAGTTCCATTGGGTGCATCCAAAATGATTTCCTATCCTATGGTACGTTCAACGCAAACCGTGCACCTGTCTTGCACCAAGATTAACACAATGTCCAAACGTACCAAAATGAGCTACCGCTTGAGCCTCGTCAACTAGTGGTTCCATCGGGTGCGACCAAAATGATTTCTGAACCTATGGTACGTCTAGTGCAAACCATGCACCTATCTTGCACCGACGCTAACATTACCTCCAAATAGAAAGAGGAGAGATTCCACATGACCCACATCCCAAGGAGGTTCATTGGGTGCATCAAAAATGATTTCCTACCCTATGGTACGTTCGACGCAAATCGTGCACTTATCTTGCGTCAAGATTAGCACTATCTCTCAATGGACCGAAACAAGCTTCCACTTGAGCCTCGTCACCTAGTGGTACCATCGGTTGCATCCAAAATGATCTCAGAGCCTATGGTACGTCTAGCGCAAACCATGAACCTAGCTTGCTCTGACACTAACACTATCTCCAAATAGAAAGAAGTGAGATTCCACATAACCCACGTCACCTAGGAGTTCCATTGGGTGCATCCAAAATGATTTCCTATCCTATGGTATGTTCGACGCATACCATGCACCTATCTTGTGTCAAGATTAGCACTAAGTCCAAACGTACCGAAATGAGCTTCCAGTTGAGCCTCGTCACCTAGTGGTACCATCGGGTGCGACCAAAACGATTTTTGAGCCTATGGTACGTCTAGTGCAAACCATGCACCTATCTTGCACCGACGCTAACACTACCTTGAAATGGAAAGAAGAAAGATTCCACATGACCAACATCACCAAGGAGATCCATTGGGTGCATCAAAAATGATTTCCTAGCCTATGGTATGTTCGACGCAAACCGTGCACCTATCTTGCGTCAAGATTAGCACTATGTCTAAACGTACCGAAATGAGCTTCCACTTGAGCCTCGTCACCTAGTGGTATCATCGAGTGCGACCAAAATGATTTTGAGCCTATGGTACGTCTAGTGCAAACCATGCACCTATCTTGCACCGACGCTAACACTACCTCCAAACAAAAAGAAGAGAGATTCCACATGACCTACGTCACCAAGGAGCTCCATCAGGTGCATGCAAAATGATTTTTCGAGCCTATATTACGTTCGACGCAAACCATGCACCTATCTTGCATCAAGATTAGCACTATCTCTAAATGTACCGAAATGAGCTTTCACTTGAGCCTCGTCACCTAGTGGTACCATTGGGTGCGACCAAAATGATTTCTGAGCCTACGGTACGTCTAGTGCAAACCATGCACCTATCTTGCACCGACACTAACACTACCTCCAAACGGAAAGAAGAAAGATTCCACATGACCCACATCACCAAGGAGGTCCATTGGGTGCATCAAAAATGATTTCCTAGCCTAGGGTACGTTCGACGCAAACCGTGCACCTATCTTGCATCAAGATTAGCACTATGTCCAAACATACCGAAATGAGCTTCCACTTGAGCCTCGTCACCTAGTGGTACCATCGGGTGCGACCAAAACAATTTTTGAGCCTATGGTACGTCTAGAGCAAATTATGCACGTATCTTGCACTGACGCTAACACTACCTCCAAACAGAAACAAGAGAGATTCCACATGACCCACGTCACCAAGGAGCTCCATCGGGTGCATGCAAAATGATTTCCGAGCCTATGTTATGCTCGACGCAAACCATGCACCTATCTTGCATCAAGATTAGCACTATCTCTAAACAGAAAGAAGTGACATTCCACATGATCCACATCACCTAGGAGTTCCATTGGGTGCATCCAAAATGATTTCCTATCCTATGGTACGTTCGACGCAAACCGTGCACCTATCTTGCACCAAGATTAACACAATGTCCAAACGTACCAAAATGAGCTACCGCTTGAGCCTCGTCAACTAGTGGTTCCATCGGGTGCGACCAAAATGATTTCGGAGCCTATGGTACGTCTAGTGCAAACCATGCACCTATCTTGCACCGACACTAACATTACCTCCAAACAGAAAGAGGAGAGATTCCACATGACCCACATCCCAAGGAGGTTCATTGGGTGCATCAAAAATGATTTCCTACCCTGTGGTACGTTCGACGCAAACCATGCACTTATCTTGCGTCAAGATTAGCACTATCTCTCAACGGACCGAAACAAGCTTCCACTTGAGCCTCGTCACCTAGTGGTACCATCGGTTGCGTCCAAAATGATCTCAGAGCCTATGGTACGTCTAGCGCAAACCATGCACCTAGCTTGCTCTGACACTAACACCGTCTCCAAATAGAAAGAAGTGAGATTCCACATAACCCACGTCACCTAGGAGTTCCATTGGGTGCATCCAAAATGATTTCCTATCCTATGGTACGTTCGACGCAAACCGTGCACCTATCTTGTGTCAAGATTAGCACTATATCCAAACGTACCGAAATGAGCTTCCAGTTGAGCCTCGTCACCTAGTGGTACCATCGGGTGCGACCAAAATGATTTTTGAGCTTATGGTACGTCTAGTGCAAACCATGCACCTATCTTGCACCGACGCTAACACTACCTTGAAACGGAAAGAAGAAAGATTCCACATGACCAACATCACCAAGGAGATCCATTGGGTGCATCAAAAATGATTTCCTAGCCTCTGGTACGTTCGACGCAAACCGTGCACCTATCTTGCGTCAAGATTAGCACTATGTCCAAACGTACCGAAATGAGCTTCCACTTGAGCCTCGTCACCTAGTGGTACCAACGAGTGCGACCAAAATGATTTTTGAGCCTATGGTACGTCTAGTTCAAACCATGCACCTATCTTGCACCGACGCTAACACTACCTCCAAACAAAAAGAAGAGAGATTCCACATGACCCACGTCACCAAGGAGCTCCATCAGGTGCATGCAAAATGATTTTTCGAGCCTATATTACGTTCGACGCAAACCATGCACCTATCTTGCATCAAGATTAGCACTATCTCTAAATGTACCGAAATGAGCTTTCACTTGAGCCTCGTCACCTAGTGGTACCATCGAGTGCGACCAAAATGATTTCTAGGCCTACGGTACGTCTAGTGCAAACCATGCACCTATCTTGCACCAACGCTAACACTACCTCCAAACGGAAAGAAGAAAGATTCCACATGACCCACATCACCAAGGAGGTCCATTAGGTGCATCAAAAATGATTTCCTAGCCTATGGTACGTTCGACGCAAACCGTGCACCTATCTTGCATCAAGATTAGCACTATGTCCAAACATACCGAAATGAGCTTCCACTTGAGCCTCGTCACCTAGTGGTACCATCGGGTGCGACCAAAACGATTTTTGAGCCTATGGTACGTCTAGAGCAAACTATGCATGTATCTTGCACTAACGCTAACACTACCTCCAAACAGAAAGAAGAGAGATTCCACATGACCCACGTCACCAAGGAGCTCCATCGGGTGCATGCAAAATGATTTCCGAGCCTATGTTATGCTCGACGCAAACCGTGCACCTATCTTGCATCAAGATTAGCACTATCTCTAAACAGAAAGAAGTGACATTCCACATGACCCACATCACCTAGGAGTTCCATTGGGTGCATCCAAAATGATTTCCTATCCTATGGTACGTTCAACGCAAACCGTGCACCTGTCTTGCACCAAGATTAACACAATGTCCAAACGTACCAAAATGAGCTACCGCTTGAGCCTCGTCAACTAGTGGTTCCATCGGGTGCGACCAAAATGATTTCTGAACCTATGGTACGTCTAGTGCAAACCATGCACCTATCTTGCACCGACGCTAACATTACCTCCAAACAGAAAGAGGAGAGATTCCACATGACCCACATCCCAAGGAGGTTCATTGGGTGCATCAAAAATGATTTCCTACCCTATGGTACGTTCGACGCAAATCGTGCACTTATCTTGCGTCAAGATTAGCACTATCTCTCAATGGACCGAAACAAGCTTCCACTTGAGCCTCGTCACCTAGTGGTACCATCGGTTGCATCCAAAATGATCTCAGAGCCTATGGTACGTCTAGCGCAAACCATGCACCTAGCTTGCTCTGACACTAACACTATCTCCAAATAGAAAGAAGTGAGATTCCACATAACCCACGTCACCTAGGAGTTCCATTGGGTGCATCCAAAATGATTTCCTATCCTATGGTATGTTCGACGCATACCATGCACCTATCTTGTGTCAAGATTAGCACTAAGTCCAAACGTACCGAAATGAGCTTCTAGTTGAGCCTCGTCACCTAGTGGTACCATCGGGTGCGACCAAAACGATTTTTGAGCCTATGGTACATCTAGTGCAAACCATGCACCTATCTTGCACCGACGCTAACACTACCTCAAAACAGAAAGAAGAAAGATTCCACATGACCAACATCACCAAGGAGATCCATTGGGTGCATCAAAAATGATTTCCTAGCCTATGGTACGTTCAACGCAAACCGTGCACCTATCTTGCGTCAAGATTAGCACTATGTCCAAACGTACCGAAATGACCTTCCACTTGAGCCTCGTCACCTAGTGGTACCATCGAGTGCGACCAAAATGATTTTTGAGCCTATGGTACGTCTAGTGCAAACCATGCACCTATCTTGCACTGACGCTAACACTACCTCCAAACAAAAAGAAGAGAGATTCCACACGACCCACGTCACCAAGGAGCTCCATCAGGTGCATGCAAAATGATTTTTCGAGCCTATATTACGTTCGACGCAAACCATGCACCTATCTTGCATCAAGATTAGCACTGTCTCTAAATGTACCAAAATGAGCTTTCACTTGAGCCTCGTCACCTAGTGGTACCATCGGGTGCAACCAAAACGATTTCTGAGCCTACGATACGTCTAGTGCAAACCATGCACCTATCTTGCACCGACGCTAACACTACCTCCAAACGGAAAGAAGAAAGATTCCACATGACCCACATCACCAAGGATGTCCATTGGGTGCATCAAAAATGATTTCCTAGCCTATGGTATGTTCGACGCAAACCGTGCACCTATCTTGCGTCAAGATGAGCACTATGTCCAAACGTACCGAAATGACCTTCCACTTGAGCCTCGTCACCTAGTGGTACCAACGAGTGCGACCAAAATGATTTTTGAGCCTATGGTACGTCTAGTTCAAACCATGCACCTATCTTGCACCGACGCTAACACTACCTCCAAACAAAAAGAAGAGAGATTCCACATGACCCACGTCACCAAGGAGCTCCATCAGGTGCATGCAAAATGATTTTTCGAGCCTATATTACGTTCGACGCAAACCATGCACCTATCTTGCATCAAGATTAGCACTATCTCTAAATGTACCGAAATGAGCTTTCACTTGAGCCTCGTCACCTAGTGGTACCATCGGGTGCGACCAAAATGATTTCTAGGCCTACGGTACGTCTAGTGCAAACCATGCACCTATCTTGCACCAACGCTAACACTACCTCCAAACGGAAAGAAGAAAGATTCCACATGACCCACATCACCAAGGAGGTCCATTGGGTGCATCAAAAATGATTTCCTAGCCTATGGTACGTTCGACGCAAACCATGCACCTATCTTGCATCAAGATTAGCACTATGTCCAAACATACCGAAATGAGCTTCCACTTGAGCCTCGTCACCTAGTGGTACCATCGGGTGCGACCAAAACGATTTTTGAGCCTATGGTACGTCTAGAGCAAACTATGCATGTATCTTGCACTAACGCTAACACTACCTCCAAACAGAAAGAAGAGAGATTCCACATGACCCACGTCACCAAGGAGCTCCATCGGGTGCATGCAAAATGATTTCCGAGCCTATGTTATGCTCGACGCAAACCGTGCACCTATCTTGCATCAAGATTAGCACTATCTCTAAACAGAAAGAAGTGACATTCCACATGACCCACATCACCTAGGAGTTCCATTGGGTGCATCCAAAATGATTTCCTATCCTATGGTACGTTCAACGCAAACCGTGCACCTGTCTTGCACCAAGATTAACACAATGTCCAAACGTACCAAAATGAGCTACCGCTTGAGCCTCGTCAACTAGTGGTTCCATCGGGTGCGACCAAAATGATTTCTGAACCTATGGTACGTCTAGTGCAAACCATGCACCTATCTTGCACCGACGCTAACATTACCTCCAAACAGAAAGAGGAGAGATTCCACATGACCAACATCCCAAGGAGGTTCATTGGGTGCATCAAAAATGATTTCCTACCCTATGGTACGTTCGACGCAAATCGTGCACTTATCTTGCGTCAAGATTAGCACTATCTCTCAATGGACCGAAACAAGCTTCCACTTGAGCCTCGTCACCTAGTGGTACCATCGGTTGCATCCAAAATGATCTCAGAGCCTATGGTACGTCTAGCGCAAACCATGCACCTAGCTTGCTCTGACACTAACACTATCTCCAAATAGAAAGAAGTGAGATTCCACATAACCCACGTCACCTAGGAGTTCCATTGGGTGCATCCAAAATGATTTCCTATCCTATGGTATGTTCGACGCATACCATGCACCTATCTTGTGTCAAGATTAGCACTAAGTCCAAACGTACCGAAATGAGCTTCCAGTTGAGCCTCGTCACCTAGTGGTACCATCGGGTGCAACCAAAACGATTTTTGAGCCTATGGTACGTCTAGTGCAAACCATGCACCTATCTTGCACCGACGCTAACACTACCTCAAAACAGAAAGAAGAAAGATTCCACATGACCAACATCACCAAGGAGATCCATTGGGTGCATCAAAAATGATTTCCTAGCCTATGGTACGTTCAACGCAAACCGTGCACCTATCTTGCGTCAAGATTAGCACTATGTCCAAACGTACCGAAATGACCTTCCACTTGAGCCTCGTCACCTAGTGGTACCATCGAGTGCGACCAAAATGATTTTTGAGCCTATGGTACGTCTTGTGCAAACCATGCACCTATCTTGCACTGACGCTAACACTACCTCCAAACAAAAAGAAGAGAGATTCCACACGACCCACGTCACCAAGGAGCTCCATCAGGTGCATGCAAAATGATTTTTCGAGCCTATATTACGTTCGATGCAAACCATGCACCTATCTTGCATCAAGATTAGCACTGTCTCTAAATGTACCGAAATGAGCTTTCACTTGAGCCTCATCACCTAGTGGTACCATCGGGTGCAACCAAAACGATTTCTGAGCCTACGATACGTCTAGTGCAAACCATGCACCTATCTTGCACCGACGCTAACACTACCTCCAAACGGAAAGAAGAAAGATTCCACATGACCCACATCACCAAGGAGGTCCATTGGGTGCATCAAAAATGATTTCCTAGCCTATGGTATGTTCGACGCAAACCGTGCACCTATCTTGCATCAAGATTAGCACTATGTCCAAACGTACCGAAATGAGCTTCCACTTGAGCCTCGTCACCAAGTGGTACCATCGGGTGCGACCAAAATGATTTTTGAGCCTATGGTACGTCTAGTGCAAACTATGCACGTATCTTGCACCGATGCTAACACTACCTCCAAACAGAAAGAAGAGAGATTCCACATGACCCACGTCACCAAGGTGCTCCATCGGGTGCATGCAAAATTATTTCTGAGCCTATGTTACGCTCGACGCAAACCATGCACCTATCTTGCATCAAGATTAGCACTATCTCTAAACAAAAAGAAGTGACATTCCGCATGACCCACATCACCTAGGAGTTCCATTGGGTGCATCCAAAATGATTTCCTATCCTATGGTACGTTCAACGCAAACCGTGCACCTGTCTTGCACCAAGATTAACACAATGTCCAAACGTACCAAAATGAGCTACCGCTTGAGCCTCGTCAACTAGTGGTTCCATCGGGTGCGACCAAAATGATTTCTGAACCTATGGTACGTCTAGTGCAAACCATGCACCTATCTTGCACCGACGCTAACATTACCTCCAAACAGAAAGAGGAGAGATTCCACATGACCCACATCACCAAGGAGGTCCATTGGTTGCATCAAAAATGATTTCCTAGCCTATGGTACATTCGACACAAACCATGCACTTATCTTACATCAAGATTAGCACTCTCTCTCAATGGACTAAAACAAGCTTCCACTTGAGGCTCGTCACCTAGTGGTACCATCGGTTGTGTCCAAAACGATCTCAGAGCCTATGGTACGTCTAGCGCAAACCATGCACCTACCTTGCTCCAACACTAACACTGCGTACCGAAATGAGCTTCCACTTGAGCCTCGTCACCTAGTGGTACAATCGGGTGCGACCAAAATGATTTTTGAGCCTATGGTACGTCTAGTGCAAACCATGCACCTATCTTGCACCGACGCTAACACTACCTCCAAACGGAAAGAAGAAAGACTCCACATGACCCACATCACCAAGGAGGTCCATTGGGTGCATCAAAAATGATTTCCTAGCCTATGGTACGTTTGACGCAAACCGTACACCTATCTTGCGTCAAGATTGGCACTATGTCCAAACGTACCGAAATGAGCTTCCACTTGAGCCTCGTCGCCTAGTGGTACCATCGGGTGTGACCAAAACGATTTTTGAGCCTATGGTACGTCTAGTGCCGACCAAGCACCTATCTTGCACCGACGCTAACACTACCTCCAAACGAAAAGAAGAGAGATTCCACATGACCCACGTCACCAAGGAGCTCCATCGGGTGCATGCAAAATGATTTTCCGAGCCTATGTTACGTTCGACGCAAACCGTGCACCTATCTTGCATCAAGATTAGCACTATCTCCAAATGTACTGAAATGAGCTTTCAGTTGAGCCTCGTCACCTAGTGGTACCAACGGGTGCGAGCAAAACGATTTCTGAGCCTATGGTACATCTAGTGCAAACAATGCACCTATCTTGCACCGACACTAACACTACCTCCAAACAGAAAGAGGAGAGATTCCGCATGACCCACATCACCAAGGAGGTCCATTGGGTGCATCAAAAATGATTTCCTAGCCAATGGTACGTTCGACGCAAATCGTGCACTTATCTTGCGTCAAGATTAGCACTATCTCTCAACGGACCAAAACGAGCTTCCACTTGACCCTCGTCACCTAGTGGTACCATCGGTTGCATTCAAAATGGTCTCAGAGCATATGGTACATCTAGCGCAAACCATGCACCTAGCTTGCTCCAACACTAACACTATCTCCAAACAGAAAGAAGTGAGATTCCACATAACCCACATCACCTAGGAGTTCCATTGGGTGCATCCAAAATGATTTCCTATCCTATGGTACGTTCAACGCAAACCATGCACCTATCTTGCCTCAAGATTAGCACTATATCCAAACGTATAGAAATGAGCTTCCACTTGAGCCTCATCGCCTAGTGGTACCATCGGGTGTGACCAAAATGATTTCTGAGCCTATGGTACGTCTAGTGCAAACTATGCACCTATCTTGCACCGACGCTAACACTACCTCCAAACAGAAAGAAGAGAGATTCCACATGACCCACGTCACCAAGGAGCTCCATCGGGTGCATGCAAAATGATTTCCGAGCCTATGTTATGCTCGACGCAAACCGTGCACCTATCCTGCGACAAGATTAGCACTATCTCTAAACGGAAAGAAGTGACATTCCACATGACCCACGTCACCTAGGAGTTCCATTGGGTGCATCCAAAATGATTTCCTATCCTATGGTACGTTCGACGCAAACCATGCACCTATCTTGCATCAAGATTAGCACAATGTCCAATCGTACCAAAATGAGCTACCACTTGAGCCTCATCACCTAGTGGTACCATCGGGTGCGAGCAAAACGATTTCTGAGCCTATGGTACGTCTAGTGCAAACCATGCACCTATCTTGCACCGACGCTGACACTACCTCAAAATAGAAAGAGGAGAGATTCCACATGACCCACATCACCAAGGAGGTCCATTGGTGCATCAAAAATGACTTCCTAGCCTATGGTACGTTCGACGCAAACCGTGCACTTATCTTGCGTCAAGATTAGCACTATCTCTCAACGGACTGAAACGAGCTTCCACTTGAGCCTCGTCACCTAGTGGTACCATCGGTTGCGTCCAAAACGATCTCAGAGCCTATGGTACGTCTAGCGCAAACCATGCACCTAGCTTGCACTGACACTAGCATTGTCTCCAAACGGAAAGAAGTGAGATTCCACATAACCCACGTCACCAAGGAGGTCCATTGGGTGCATCAAAAATGATTTCCTAGCCTATGGTACGTTCGACGCAAACCGTGCACCTATCTTGCGTCAAGATTAGCACTATGTCCAAATGTACCAAAATGAGCTTCCACTTGAGCCTCGTCACCTAGTGGTACCATCGGGTGCGACTAAAACGATTTTTGAGCCTATGGTACGTCTAGTGCAAACCATGCACCTATCTTGCACCGACGCTAACACTACCTCCAAACGAAAAGAAGAGAGATTCCACACGACCCACGTCACCAAAGAGCTCCATCAGGTGCATGCAAAATGATTTTCTGAGCCTATATTACGTCCCAAGCAAACCATGCACCTATCTTGCATCAAGAATAGCACTATCTCCAAATGTACCGAAATGAGCTTTCACTTGAGCCTCGTCACCTTGTGGTACCATCGGGTGCGACCAAATCGATTTTTTAGTCAATGGTACGTCTAGTGCAAACCATGCACCTATCTTGCATCGACGCTAACACTACCTCCAAACAGAAAGAAGAAAGATTCCAGATGACCCACATCACCAAGGAGGTCCATTGGGTGCATCAAAATTGATTTCCTAGCCTATGGTACGTTTGACGCAAACCGTGCACTTATCTTGCGTCAAGATTAGCACTATGTCCAAACGTACCGAAATGAGCTTCCACTTGAGCCTCGTCACCTAGTGGTACCATCGGGTACGACCAAAACAATTTTTGAGCCTATGGTACGTCTAGTGCAAACTATGCACCTATCTTGCACCGACGCTAACACTACCTCCAAATAGAAAGAAGAGAGATTCCACATGACCCACGTCACTAAGGAGCTCCATCGGGTGCATGCAAAATGATTTCCGAGCCTATGTTACGCTCAATGCAAACCGTGCACCTATCTTGCGTCAAGATTAGCACTATCTCTAAACGGAAAGAATTGACATTCCATATGACCCATGTCACCTAGGAGTTCCATTGGGTGCATCAAAAATGATTTCCTAGCCTATGGTACGTTCGACGCAAACCATGCACCTATCTTGTGTCAAGGTTAGCACTATGTCCAAACATACCGAAATGAGCTTCCACTTGAGCCTCGTCACCTAGTGGTACCATCGGGTGCGACCAAAATGATTTTTGAGCCTATGGTACGTCTAGTGCAAACTATGCACCTATCTTGCATCGACGCTAACACTACCTCCAAACAGAAAGAAGAGAGATTCCACATGACCCACGTCACCCAGGAGCTCCATCGGGTGCATGCAAAATGATTTCTGGGCCTATGTTACGCTCGACGCAAACCGTGCACCTATCTTGCGTCCAGATTAGCACTATCTCTAAACAGAAAGAAGTGACATTCCACATGACCCACGTCACCTAGGAGTTCCATTGGGTGCATCCAAAATAATTTCCTATCCTATGGTACGTTCGACGCAAACCGTGCACCTATCTTGCATCAAGATTAGCACAATGTCCAAACGTACCAAAATGAGCTACCACTTGAGCCTCATCACCTAGAGGTACCATCGGGTGCGACCGAAATGATTTCTGAGCCTATGGTACGTCTAGTGCAAACCATGCACCTATCTTGCACCGACGTTAACACTACCTCCAAACAGAAAGAGGAGAGATTCCACATGACCCACATCACCAAGGAGGTCCATTGGGTGCATCAAAAAAAATTTCCTAGGCCATGGTACGTTCGACGCAAACTGTGCGCTTATCTTGCATCAAGATTAGCACTATCTCTCAACGGACCAAAACAAGCTTCCACTTGAGCCTCATCACCTAGTGGTACCAACGGTTGGGTCCAAAACGATCTCAGAGCCTATGGTACGTCTAGCGCAAACCATGCACCTAGCTTGCTCCAACACTAACCCTGTCTCCAAATAGAAAGAAGTGAGATTCCACATAACCCATGTCACCTAGGAGTTCCATTGGGTGCATCCAAAAAGATTTCCTATCCTATGGTATGTTCGATGCAAACCGTGCACCTATCTTGCGTCAAGATTAGCACTATAACCAAACGTATCGAAATGAGCTTCCACTTGAGCCTCGTCACCTAGTGGTACCACCAGGTGCGACCAAAATGATTTTTGAGCTTATGGTACGTCTGGTGCAAACCATGCACCTATCTTGCACCGACGCTAACACTGCCTCCAAACGAAAAGAAGAAAGATTCCACATGACCCACATCACCAAGGAGGTCCATTGGGTGCATTAAAAATGATTTCCTAGCCTATGGTACGTTCGACGCAAACCATGCACCTATCTTGCGTCAAGATTAGCACTATGTCCAAATGTACCGAAATGAGCTTCCACTTGAGCCTCGTCACCTAGTGGTACCATCGGGTGCGACCAAAACGATTTTTGAGCCTATGGTACGTCTAGTGCAAACCATGCACCTATCATGCACCGACGCTAACACTACTTCCAAACAAAAAGAAGAGAGATTTCACATGACCCGCGTCACCAAGGAGCTCCATCGAGTGCATGCAAAATGATTTTCCGAGCCTATGTTATGTTCGACGCAAACCGTGCACCTATCTTGCTTCAAGATTAGCACTATCTCCAAATGTACTGAAATGAGCTTTCACTTGAGCCTCGTCACCTAGTGGTACCAATGGGTGCGACCAAAACGATTTCTGAGGCTATGGTACGTCTAGTGCAAACCATGCACCTATCTTGCACCGATGCTAACACTACCTCCAAACAGAAAGAACAAAGATTCCACATGACCCACATCACCAAGGAGGTCAATTGGGTGCATCAAAAATGATTTCCTAGCCTATGGTATGTTCGATGCAAACCATGCACCTATCTTGCGTCAAGATTAGCACTATGTCCAATCATACCGAAATGAGCTTCCACTTGAGCCTCGTCACCTAGTGGTACAATCGGGTGCGACGAAAATGATTTTTGAGCCTATGGTACGTCTAGTGCAAACTATGCACCTATCTTGCACCGACACTAACACTACTGCCAAACAGAAAGAAGAGAGATTCCACATGACCCGCGTCACCAAGGAGCTCCATCGGGTGCATGCAAAATGATTTCTGAGCCTATGTTACGCTCGACGCAAACCGTGCACCTATCTTGCGTCAAGATTAGCAATATCTCTAAACAGAAAGAAGTGACATTCCACATGACCCACGTCACCTAGGAGTTCCATTGGGTGCATCCAAAATGATTTCCTATCCTATGGTACGTTCGACGCAAACTGTGCACCTATCTTGTATCAAGATTAGCACAATGTCCAAACATACTAAAATGAGCTACCACTTGAGCCTCATCACCTAGTGGTACCATCGGGTGCGACCAAAACGATTTCTGAGCCTATGGTACGTCTAGTGCAAACCATGCACCTATCTTGCACCAACGTTAACACTACCTCCAAACAGAAAGAGGAGAGCTTCCACATGACCCAAATCACCAAGGAGGTCCATTGGGTGCATCAAAAATGATTTCCTAGCCTATGGTACGTTCGACGCAAACCGTACACTTATCTTGCGTCAAGATTAGAACTACCTCTCAACGGACCGAAATGAGCTTCCACTTGAGCCTCGTCACCTAGTGGTACCATCGGTTGGGTCCAAAATGATCTCAGAGCCTATGGTACGTCTAGCGCAAACCATGCACCTACCTTGCTCCGACACTAACCCTGTCTCCAAACAGAAAGAAGTGAGATTCCACATAACCCACATCACCCAGGAGTTCCATTGGGTGCAACCAAAATGATTTCCTATCCTATGGTACGTTCGACACAAACTGTGCACCTATCTTGCGTCAAGATTAGCACTATGTCCAAACATACCGAAATGAGCTTCCACTTGAGCCTCGTCAACTAGTGGTACCATCGGGTGCGACCAAAATGATTTTTGAGCCTATGGTACATCTAGTGCAAACCATGCACCTATCTTGCACTGATGCTAACACTACCTCCAAATGGAAAGAAGAAAGATTCCACATGACCCACATCACCAAGGAGGTCCATTGGGTGCATCAAAAATGATTTCCTAGCCTATGGTACGTTCGACGCAAACCGTGCACCTATCTTGCGTCAAGATTAGCACTATTTCCAAACGTACCAAAATGAGATTCCACTTGAGCCTCGTCACCTAGTGGTATCATCAGGTGCGACCAAAACAATTTTTGAGCCTATGGTACGTCTAGTGCAAACTATGCACTTATCTTGCACCGACGCTAACACTATCTCCAACCAGAAAGAAGAGAGATTCCACATGACCCACGTCACCAAGGAGCTCCATCGGGTGCATGCAAAATGTTTTCCGAGCCTATGTTACGCTCGACCCAAACCGTGCACCTATCTTGCATCAAGATTTGCACTATCTCTAAATGGAAAGAAGTGACATTCCACATGACCCACATCACCTAGGAGTTCCATTGGGTGCATCCAAAATGATTTCCTATCCTATGGTACGTTCGACGCAAACCGTGCACCTATCTTGCGTCAATATTAGCACTATGTCCAAACGTACCAAAATGAGCTTCCACCTGAGCCTCGTCACCTAGTGGTACCATCGGGTGCGACCAAAACGATTTTTGAGCCTATGGTACGTCTAGTGCAAACCATGCACCTATCTTGCACCGACGCTAACACTACCTCCAAATGGAAAGAAGAAAGATTCCACATGACCCACATCACCAAGGAGGTCCATTGGGTGCATAAAAAATGATTTCCTAGCTTATGGTACGTTCGACACAAACCGTGCACCTATCTTGTGTCAAGATTAGCACTATGTCCAAACGTACCGAAATGAGCTTCCACTTGAGCCTCGTCATCTAGTGGTACCATCGGGTGCGACCAAAACGATTTTTGAGCTTATGGTACGTCTAGTGCAAACCATGCACCTATCTTGCATCGACGCTAACACTACGTCCAAATGGAAAGAAGAAAGATTCCACATGACCCACATCACCAAGGAGGTCCATTGGGTGCATAAAAAATGATTTCCTAGCCTATGGTACATTTGACACAAACCGTGCACCTATCTTGCGTCAAGATTAGCACTATGTCCAAATGTACCGAAATGAGCTTTCACTTGAGCTTCGTCACCTAGTGGTACCATCGGGTGCGACCAAAATGATTTTTGAGCTTATGGTACGTCTAGTGCAAACCATGCACCTATCTTGCACCGACGCTAACACTACCTCCAAACGGAAGGAAGAAAGATTCCACATGACCCACATCACCTAGGAGGTCCATTGGGTGCATAAAAATGATTTCCTAGCCTATGGTACGTTTGACGCAAACTGTGCACCTATCTTGTGTCAAGATTAGCACTATGTCCAAACGTACCGAAATGAGCTTGCACTTGAGCCTCATCACCTAGTGGTACCATCGGGTGCGACCAAAATGATTTCTGAGCCTGTGGTACATCTAGTGCAAACCATGCATCTATCTTGCACAGACGCTAACACTACCTCCAAACGGAAAGAAGAAAGATTCCACATGACCCACATCACCAAGGAGGTCCATTGGGTGCATCAAAAATGATTTCCTAGCCTATGGTACGTTCGACGCAAACCATGCACCTATCTTGCATCAAGATTAGCACTATGTCCAAACGTACCGAAATGGGCTTCCACTTGAGCCTCGTCACCTAGTGGTACCATCGGGTGCGACCAAAATGATTTTTGAGCCTATGGTACGTCTAGTGCAAACTATGCACCTATCTTGCACCGACGCTAACACTTCCTCCAAACAGAGATTCCACATGACCCACGTCACCAAGGAGCTCCATCGGGTGCATGCAAAATGATTTCTGAGCCCATGTAACGCTCGACGCAAACCGTGCACCTATCTTGCGTCAAGATTAGCACTATCTCTAAACAGAAAGAAGTGACATTCCACATGACCCACGTCACCTAGGAGTTCCATTGGGTGCATCCAAAATGATTTCCTATCCTATGGTATGTTCGACGCAAACCATGCACCTATCTTGCATCAAGATTAGCACAATGTCCAAACGTACCAAAATAAGCTACCACTTGAGCCTCATCACCTAGTGGTACCATCGAGTGCGACCAAAATCATTTCTGAGCCTATGGTACAAACCATGCACCTATCTTGCACCGATGTTAACACTACCTCCAAACAGAAAGAGGAGACATTCCACATGACCCAAATCACCAAGGAGGTCCATTGGGTGCATCAAAAATGATTTCCTAGCCTATGGTACGTTCGACGCAAACCGTACACTTATCTTGTGTCAAGATTAGCACTATCTCTCAACGGACCGAAACGAGCTTCCACTTGAGCCTCGTCACCTAGTGGTACCATCGGTTGGGTCCAAAACGATCTCAGAGCCTATGGTACGTCTAGCGCAAACCATGCACCTAGCTTGCTCCGACACTAACCCTGTCTCCAAACAGAAAGAAGTGAGATTCCACATAACCCACGTCACCTAGGAGTTCCATTGGGTGCAACCAAAATGATTTCCTATCCTATGGTACGTTCGACGCAAACCGTGCACCTATCTTGCGTCAAGATTAGCACTATTTCCAAACATACCGAAATGAGCTTCCACTTGAGCCTCATCACCTAGTGGTACCATCGGGTGCGACCAAAACGATTTTTGAGCCTATGGTACATCTAGTGCAAACTATGCACCTATCTTGCACCGACGCTAACACTATCTCCAAATAGAAAGAAGAGAGATTCCACATGACCCACATCACCAAGGAGCTCCATTGGGTGCATGCAAAATGATTTCCGAGCCTATGTTACACTCGACGCAAACTGTGCACCTATCTTGCGTCAAGATTAGCACTATCTCTAAATAGAAAGAAGTGACATTCCACATGACCCACATCACCTAGGAGTTCCATTGGGTGCATCCAAAATGATTTCCTATCCTATGGTACGTTCGACGCAAACCGTGCACCCATCTTGCATCAAGATTAGCACAATGTCCAAACGTACCAAAATGAGCTACCACTTGAGCCTCGTCACCTAATGGTACCATCGGGTGCGACCAAAACAATTTCTGAGCCTATGGTACGTCTAGTGCAAACAATGCACCTATCTTGCACCGACACTAACACTACCTCCAAACAGAAAGAGGAGAGATTCCACATGACCCACATCACCAAGGAGGTCCATTGGCTGCATCAAAAATGATTTCCTAGGCTATGGTACGTTCGACGCAAACCGTGCACTTATCTTGCGTCAAGATTAGCACTATCTCTCAACGGACCGAAACGAGCTTCCACTTGAGCCTCGTCACCTAGTGGTACCATCGGTTGCGTCCAAAATGATCTCAGAGCCTATGGTACATCTAGCGCAAACCATGCACCTAGCTTGCTCTGACACTAACACTATCTCCAAATGGAAAGAAGTGAGATTCCACATAACCCACGTCACCTAGGAGATCCATTGGGTGCATCCAAAATGATTTCCTATCCTATGGTATGTTCGGCACAAACCATGCACCTATCTTGCGTCAAGATTAGCACTATGTCCAAACGTACCGAAATGAGCTTCCACTTGAGCCTCGTCACCTAGTGGTACCATCGGGTGCGACCAAAATGATTTTTGAGCCTATGGTACGTCTAGTGCAAACCATGCACCTATCTTACACCGACACTAACACTACCTCCAAACGGAAAGAAGAAAGATTCCACATGACTCACATCACCAAGGAGGTCCATTGGGTGCATAAAAATGATTTCCTAGCCTATGGTACGTTCGACGCAAACCATACACTCATCTTGCGTCAAGATTAGCACTATCTCTCAATGGACCGAAACGAGCTTCCACTTGAGCCTCATCGCCTAGTGGTACCATCGGTTGGGTCCAAAACAATCTCAGAGCCTATGGTACGTCTAGTGCAAACCATGCACCTATCTTGCACCGACGCTAACACTACCTCCAAACGAAAAGAAGAGAGATTCCACATGACCCACGTCACCAAGGAGCTCCATCGGGTGCATGCAAAATGATTTTCTGAGCCTATGTTACGTTCGACGCTAACCGTGCACCTATCTTGCATGAAGATTAGCACTATCTCCAAATGTACCGAAATGAGCTTTCACTTGAGCCTCATCACCTAGTGGTACCATCGGGTGCGACCAAAACAATTTCTAAGCCTATGGTACATCTAGTGCAAACCATGCACCTATCTTGCACCGACGCTAACACTACCTCCAAACGGAAAGAAGATTCCACATGACACACATCACCAAGGAGGTCCATTGGGTGCATAAAAAATGATTTCCTAGCCTATGGTACGTTCGACGCAAACCATGCACCTATCTTGCGTCAAGATTAGCACTATGTCCAAACATACCGAAATGAGCTTCCACTTGAGCCTCGTCACCTAGTGGTACCATCGGGTGTGACCAAAATGATTTCTGAGCCTGTGGTATGTCTAGTGCAAACCATGCATCTATCTTGCACCGACGCTAACACTACCGCCAAACGGAAAGCGAAAAGATTCCACATGACCCACATCACCAAGGTGGTCCATTGGGTGCATCAAAAATGATTTCCTAGCCTATGGTACGTTCGACGCAAACCGTGCACCTATCTTGCGTCAAGATTAGCATTATCTCCAAACGTACCAAAATGAGCTTCCACTTGAGCCTCGTCACCTAGTGGTACCATCGGGTGTGACCAAAATGATTTCTGAGCCTATGGTACGTCTAGTGGAAACCGTGCACCTATATTGCACCGACGCTAACACTACCTCCAAACGGAAAGAAGAAAGATTCCACATGACCCACATCACCAAGGAGGTCCATTGGGTGCATCAAAAATGACTTCCAAGCCTATGGTACGTTCGACGCAAACCGTGCACCCATCTTACGTCAAGATTAGCACTATGTCCAAACGTACCGAAATGAGCTTCCACTTGAGCCTTGTCACCTAGTGGTACCATCGGGTGCGACCAAAATGATTTTTGAGCCTATGGTACATCTAGCGCAAACCATGCACCTATCTTGCACCGACGCTAACACTACCTCCAAACAGAAAGAAGAGAGATTCCACATGACCCACGTCACCAAGGAGCTCCGTCAGGTGCATGCAAAAATGATTTCTGAGCCTATGTTACGCGCGACGCAAACCGTGCACCTATATTGCGTCAAGATTAGCAGTATCTCTAAACGGAAAGAAGTGACATTCCGCATGACCCACATCCCCTAGGAGTTCCATTGGGTGCATCCAAAATGATTTCCTATCCAATGGTACGTTCGACGCAAACCGTGCACCTATCTTGCATCAAGATTAGCACAATGTCCAAACGTACCAAAATGAGCTTCCACTTGAGCCTCATCACCTAGTGGTACCATCAGGTGTGACCAAAATGATTTCTAAGCCTATGGTACATCTAGTGCAAACCATGCACCTATCTTGCACCGACGTTAACACTACCTCCAAATAGAAAGAGGAGAGATTCCACATGACCCAAATCACCAAGGAGGTCCATTGGGTGCATCAAAAATGATTTCCTAGCCTATGGTACGTTCGACGCAAACCATACACTCATCTTGCGTCAAGATTAGCACTATCTCTCAATGGACCGAAACGAGCTTCCACTTGAGCCTCATCGCCTAGTGGTACCATCGGTTGGGTCCAAAACAATCTCAGAGCCTATGGTACGCCTAGCGCAAACCATGCACCTTGCTTGCT
Source organism: Miscanthus floridulus (assembly GCF_019320115.1). Classification (NCBI taxonomy): domain Eukaryota; kingdom Viridiplantae; phylum Streptophyta; class Magnoliopsida; order Poales; family Poaceae; genus Miscanthus; species Miscanthus floridulus. Next base: position 25,828,149 of record NC_089590.1, on the reverse strand, counting down.
CCGACACTACCCCTATCTCCAAACAGAAAGAAGTGAGATTCCACATAACCCATGTCACCCAGGAGTTCCATTGGGTGCAACCAAAATGATTTCCTATCCTACGGTACGTTCGACTCAAACTGTGCACCTATCTTGCATCAAGATTAGCACTATGTCCAAACGTACCGAAATGAGCTTCCACTTGAGCCTCGTCACCTAGTGGTACCATCGGGTGCGACCAAAACAATTTTTGAGCCTATGGTATGTCTAGTGCAAACTATGCACTTATCTTGCACCGATGCTAACACTACCTCCAAACAGAAAGAAGAGAGATTCCACATGACCCACGTCACCAAGGAGCTCCATCGGGTGCATGCAAAATGATTTCTGAGCCTATGTTACGCTCGACGCAAACCATGCACCTATCTTGCGTCAAGATTAGCACTACCTCTAAACAGAAAGAAGTGACATTCCACATGACCCATGTCACCTAGGAGTTCCATTAGGTGCATCCAAAATGATTTCCTATCCAATGGTATGTTCGACGCAAACCGTGCACCTATCTTGCATCAAGATTAGCACAATGTCCAAACGTACCAAAATGAGCTTCCACTTGAGCCTCATCACCTAGTGGTACCATCGGGTGTGACCAAAACGATTTCTAAGCCTATGGTACATCTAGTGCAAACCATGCACCTATCTTGCACCGACGTTAACACTACCTCCAAACAGAAAGAGGAGAGATTCCACATGACCCAAATCACCAAGGAGGTCCATTGGGTGCATCAAAAATGATTTCCTAGCCTATGGTACGTTCGACGCAAACCATACACTCATCTTGCATCAAGATTAGCACTATCTCTCAATGGACTGAAACGAGCTTCCACTTGAGCCTCATCGCCTAGTGGTACCATCGGTTGGGTCCAAAACAATCTCAGAGCCTATGGTACGTCTAGCGCAAACCATGCACCTTGCTTGCTCCGACACTAACCCTATCTCCAAACAAAAAGAAGTGAGATTCCACATAACCCATGTCACCCAGGAGTTCCATTGGGTGCAACCAAAATGATTTCCTATCCTATGGTACGTTCGACTCAAACTGTGCACCTATCTTGCATCAAGATTAGCACTATGTCCAAACGTACCGAAATGAGCTTCCACTTGAGCCTTGTCACCTAGTGGTACCATCGGGTGCGACCAAAATGATTTTTGAGCCTATGGTACATCTAGTGCAATCCATGCACCTATCTTGCACTGATGCTAACACTACCTCCAAACGGAAAGAAGAAAGATTCCACATGACCCACATCACCAAGGAGGTCCATTGGGTGCATCAAAAATGATTTCCTAGCCTATGGTACGTTCGACGCAAACCGTGCACCTTTCTTGCGTCAAGATTAGCACTATGTCCAAACGTACCGAAATGAGCTTCCACTTGAGCCTCGTCACCTAGTGGTACCATCGGGTACGACCAAAACAATTTTTGAGCCTATGGTATGTCTAGTGCAAACTATGCACTTATCTTGCACCGACGCTAACACTACCTCCAAACAGAAAGAAGAGAGATTCCACATGACCCACGTCACCAAGGAGCTCCATCGGGTGCATGCAAAATGATTTCTGAGCCTATGTTACGCTCGACCCAAACCGTGCACCTATCTTGCATCAAGATTAGCACTATCTCTAAATGGAAAGGAGTGACATTCCACATGACCCACGTCACCTAGGAGTTCCATTGGGTGCATCCAAAATGATTTCCTATCCTATGGTACGTTGGACGCAAACCGTGCACCCATCTTGCATCAAGATTAGCACAATGTCCAAACGTACCAAAATGAGCTACCACTTGAGCCTCGTCACCTAGTGGTACCATCGGGTGCGACCAAAATGATTTCTGAGCCTATGGTACGTGTAGTGCAAACCATGCACCTATCTTGCACCGACGCTAACACTACCTCCAAACAGAAAGATGAGACATTCCACATGACCCACATCACCAAGGAGGTCCATTGGGTGCATCAAAAATGATTTCCTAGGCTATGGTACGTTCGACGCAAACCGTGCACTTATCTTGCATCAAGATTAGCACTATCTCTCAACGGACCGAAACGAGCTTCCGCTTGAGCCACGTCACCTAGTGGTACCATCGGTTGCGTCCAAAACAATTTTTGAGCCTATGGTATGTCTAGTGCAAACTATGCACTTATCTTGCACCGATGCTAACACTACCTCCAAACAGAAAGAAGAGAGATTCCACATGACCCACGTCACCAAGGAGCTCCATCGGGTGCATGCAAAATGATTTATGAGCCTATGTTACGCTCGACGCAAACCATGCACCTATCTTGCATCAAGATTAGCACTACCTCTAAACAGAAAGAAGTGACATTCCACATGACCCATGTCACCTAGGAGTTCCATTAGGTGCATCCAAAATGATTTCCTATCCAATGGTACGTTCGACGCAAACCGTGCACCTATCTTGCATCAAGATTAGCACAATGTCCAAACGTACCAAAATGAGCTTCCACTTGAGCCTCATCACCTAGTGGTACCATCGGGTGTGACCAAAACGATTTCTAAGCCTATGGTACATCTAGTGCAAACCATGCACCTATCTTGCACCGACGTTAACACTACCTCCAAACAGAAAGAGGAGAGATTCCACATGACCCAAATCACCAAGGAGGTCCATTGGGTGCATCAAAAATGATTTCCTAGCCTATGGTACGTTCGACGCAAACCATACACTCATCTTGCATCAAGATTAGCACTATCTCTCAATGGACTGAAACGAGCTTCCACTTGAGCCTCATCGCCTAGTGGTACCATCGGTTGGGTCCAAAACAATCTCAGAGCCTATGGTACGTCTAGCGCAAACCATGCACCTTGCTTGCTCCGACACTAACCCTATCTCCAAACAAAAAGAAGTGAGATTCCACATAACCCATGTCACCCAGGAGTTCCATTGGGTGCAACCAAAATGATTTCCTATCCTATGGTACGTTCGACTCAAACTGTGCACCTATCTTGCATCAAGATTAGCACTATGTCCAAACGTACCGAAATGAGCTTCCACTTGAGCCTTGTCACCTAGTGGTACCATCGGGTGCGACCAAAACGATTTTTGAGCCTATGGTACATCTAGTGCAATCCATGCACCTATCTTGCACTGATGCTAACACTACCTCCAAACGGAAAGAAGAAAGATTCCACATGACCCACATCACCAAGGAGGTCCATTGGGTGCATCAAAAATGATTTCCTAGCCTATGGTACGTTCGACGCAAACCGTGCACCTTTCTTGCGTCAAGATTAGCACTATGTCCAAACGTACCGAAATGAGCTTCCACTTGAGCCTCGTCACCTAGTGGTACCATCGGGTATGACCAAAACAATTTTTGAGCCTATGGTATGTCTAGTGCAAACTATGCACTTATCTTGCACCGACGCTAACACTACCTCCAAACAGAAAGAAGAGAGATTCCACATGACCCACGTCACCAAGGAGCTCCATCGGGTGCATGCAAAATGATTTCTGAGCCTATGTTACGCTCGACCCAAACCGTGCACCTATCTTGCATCAAGATTAGCACTATCTCTAAATGGAAAGGAGTGACATTCCACATGACCCACGTCACCTAGGAGTTCCATTGGGTGCATCCAAAATGATTTCCTATCCTATGGTACGTTCGACGCAAACCGTGCACCCATCTTGCATCAAGATTAGCACAATGTCCAAACGTACCAAAATGAGCTACCACTTGAGCCTCGTCACCTAGTGGTACCATCGGGTGTGACCAAAATGATTTCTGAGCCTATGGTACGTGTAGTGCAAACCATGCACCTATCTTGCACCGACGCTAACACTACCTCCAAACAGAAAGATGAGAGATTCCACATGACCCACATCACCAAGGAGGTCCATTGGGTGCATCAAAAATGATTTCCTAGGCTATGGTACGTTCGACGCAAACCGTGCACTTATCTTGCATCAAGATTAGCACTATCTCTCAACGGACCGAAACGAGCTTCCGCTTGAGCCACGTCACCTAGTGGTACCATCGGTTGCGTCCAAAATGATCTCAGAGCCTATGGTACGTCTAGCGCAAACCGTGCACCTAGCTTGCTCTGACACTAACACTATCTCCAAACGGAAAGAAGTGAGATTCCACATAACCCACGTCACCTAGGAGTTCCATTGGGTGCATCTAAAACGATTTCCTATCCTATGGTATGTTCGACGCAAACCGTGCACCTATCTTGCGTCAATATTAGCACTATGTCCAAACGTACCGAAATGAGCTTCCACTTGAGCCTCGTCACCTAGTGGTACCATCGGGTGCGACCAAAACGATTTCTGAGCCTATGGTATGTCTAGTGCAAACCATGCACCTATCTTGCACTGATGCTAACACTACCTCCAAACGGAAAGAAGAAAGATTCCACATGACCCACATCACCAAGGAGGTCCATTGGGTGCATCAAAAATGATTTCCTAGCCTATGGTACGTTCGACGCAAACCGTGCACCTTTCTTGCGTCAAGATTAGCACTATGTCCAAACGTACCGAAATGAGCTTCCACTTGAGCCTCGTCACCTAGTGGTACCATCGGGTACGACCAAAACAATTTTTGAGCCTATGGTATGTCTAGTGCAAACTATGCACTTATCTTGCACCGATGCTAACACTACCTCCAAACAGAAAGAAGAGAGATTCCACATGACCCACGTCACCAAGGAGCTCCATCGGGTGCATGCAAAATGATTTCTGAGCCTATGTTACGCTCGACGCAAACCATGCACCTATCTTGCGTCAAGATTAGCACTACCTCTAAACAGAAAGAAGTGACATTCCACATGACCCATGTCACCTAGGAGTTCCATTAGGTGCATCCAAATGATTTCCTATCCAATGGTACGTTCGACGCAAACCGTGCACCTATTATCAAGATTAGCACAATGTCCAAACGTACCAAAATGAGCTTCCACTTGAGCCTCATCACCTAGTGGTACCATCGGGTGTGACCAAAACGATTTCTAAGCCTATGGTACATCTAGTGCAAACCATGCACCTATCTTGCACCGATGTTAACACTACCTCCAAACAGAAAGAGGAGAGATTCCACATGACCCAAATCACCAAGGAGGTCCATTGGGTGCATCAAAAATGATTTCCTAGCCTATGGTACGTTCGACGCAAACCATACACTCATCTTGCATCAAGATTAGCACTATCTCTCAATGGACTGAAACGAGCTTCCACTTGAGCCTCATCGCCTAGTGGTACCATCGGTTGGGTCCAAAACAATCTCAGAGCCTATGGTACGTCTAGCGCAAACCATGCACCTTGCTTGCTCCGACACTAACCCTATCTCCAAACAAAAAGAAGTGAGATTCCACATAACCCATGTCACCCAGGAGTTCCATTGGGTGCAACCAAAATGATTTCCTATCCTATGGTACGTTCGACTCAAACTGTGCACCTATCTTGCATCAAGATTAGCACTATGTCCAAACGTACCGAAATGAGCTTCCACTTGAGCCTTGTCACCTAGTGGTACCATCGGGTGCGACCAAAACGATTTTTGAGCCTATGGTACATCTAGTGCAATCCATGCACCTATCTTGCACTGATGCTAACACTACCTCCAAACGGAAAGAAGAAAGATTCCACATGACCCACATCACCAAGGAGGTCCATTGGGTGCATCAAAAATGATTTCCTAGCCTATGGTACGTTCGACGCAAACCGTGCACCTTTCTTGCGTCAAGATTAGCACTATGTCCAAACGTACCGAAATGAGCTTCCACTTGAGCCTCGTCACCTAGTGGTACCATCGGGTACGACCAAAACAATTTTTGAGCCTATGGTATGTCTAGTGCAAACTATGCACTTATCTTGCACCGACGCTAACACTACCTCCAAACAGAAAGAAGAGAGATTCCACATGACCCACGTCACCAAGGAGCTCCATCGGGTGCATGCAAAATGATTTCTGAGCCTATGTTACGCTCGACCCAAACCGTGCACCTATCTTGCATCAAGATTAGCACTATCTCTAAATGGAAAGGAGTGACATTCCACATGACCCACGTCACCTAGGAGTTCCATTGGGTGCATCCAAAATGATTTCCTATCCTATGGTACGTTGGACGCAAACCGTGCACCCATCTTGCATCAAGATTAGCACAATGTCCAAACGTACCAAAATGAGCTACCACTTGAGCCTCGTCACCTAGTGGTACCGTCGGGTGCGACCAAAATGATTTCTGAGCCTATGGTACGTGTAGTGCAAACCATGCACCTATCTTGCACCGACGCTAACACTACCTCCAAACAGAAAGATGAGACATTCCACATGACCCACATCACCAAGGAGGTCCATTGGGTGCATCAAAAATGATTTCCTAGGCTATGGTACGTTCGATGCAAACCGTGCACTTATCTTGCATCAAGATTAGCACTATCTCTCAACGGACCGAAACGAGCTTCCGCTTGAGCCACGTCACCTAGTGGTACCATCGGTTGCGTCCAAAATGATCTCAGAGCCTATGGTACGTCTAGCGCAAACCGTGCACCTAGCTTGCTCTGACACTAACACTATCTCCAAACGGAAAGAAGTGAGATTCCACATAACCCACGTCACCTAGGAGTTCCATTGGGTGCATCTAAAACGATTTCCTATCCTATGGTATGTTCGACGCAAACCGTGCACCTATCTTGCGTCAATATTAGCACTATGTCCAAACGTACCGAAATGAGCTTCCACTTGAGCCTCGTCACCTAGTGGTACCATCGGGTGCGACCAAAACGATTTCTGAGCCTATGGTATGTCTAGTGCAAACCACGCACCTATCTTGCACCGACGCTAACACTACCTCCAAATGGAAGGAAGAAAGATTCCACATGACCCACATCACAAAGGAGGTCCATTGGGTGCATAAAAAATGATTTAATAGCCTATGGTACGTTCGACACAAACCGTGCACCTATCTTGCGTCAAGATTAGCACTATGTCCAAACGTACCAAAATGAGCTTCCACTTGAGCCTCGTCACCTAGTGGTACCATCGGGTGCGACCAAAATGTTTTTTGAGCTTATGGTACGTCTAGTGCAAACCATGCACCTATCTTGCACCGACGCTAACACTACCTCCAAACGGAAAGAAGAAAGATTCCACATGACCCACATCACCAAGGAGGTCCATTGGGTGCTTCAAAAATGATTTCCTAGCCCATGGTACGTTCGACGCAAACCGTGCACCTATCTTGCGTCAAGATTAGCACTATGTCCAAACATACCGAAATGAGCTTCCACTTGAGCCTCGTCACCTAGTCGTACCATCGGGTGTGACCAAAATGATTTTTGAGCCTATGGTACGTCTAGTGCAAACCATGCACCTATCTTGCACCGACGCTAACACTACCTCCAAATGAAAAGAAGAGAGATTCCACATGACCCACGTCACCAAGGAGCTCCATCGGGTGCACGCAAAATGATTTTCTGAGCCTATGTTATGTTCGACGCAAACCGTGCACCTATCTTGCATCAAGATTAGCACTATCTCCAAATGTACCGAAATGAGCTTTCACTTGAGCCTCGTCACCTAGTGGTGCCATCGGGTGCGACCAAAATGATTTCTGAGCCAATGGTATGTCTAGTGCAAACCATGCATCTATCTTGCACCGACGCTAACACTACCTCCAAACGGAAAGAAGAAAGATTCCACATGACCCACATCACCAAGGAGGTCCATTGGGTGCATCAAAAATGATTTCCTAGCCTATGGTATGTTCGATGCAAACCATGCACCTATCTTGCGTCAAGATTAGCACTATGTCCAAACGTACCGAAATGAGCTTCCACTTGAGCCTCGTCACCTACTGGTACCAACGGGTGTGACCAAAATGATTTTTGAGCCTATGGTACGTCTAGTGCAAACTATGCAACTATCTTGCACCGACGCTAACACTACCTCCAAACAGAAAGAAGAGAGATTCCACATGACCCACGTCACCAAGGAGCTCCATCGGGTGCATGCAAAATGATTTCTGATCCTATGTTACGCTCGACGCAAACCATGCACCTATCTTGCGTCAAGATTAGCACTATCTCTAAATAGAAAGAAGTGACATTCCACATGACCCATGTCACCTAGGAGTTCCATTAGGTGCATCCAAAATGATTTCCTATCCTATGGTACGTTCGACGCAAACCGTGCACCCATCTTGCATCAAGATTAGCACAATGTCCAAACGTACCAAAATGAGCTACCACTTGAGCCTCGTCACCTAGTGGTACCATCAGGTGCGACCAAAATGATTTCTGAGCCTATGGTACGTGTAGTGCAAACCATGCACCTATCTTGCACCGACGCTAACACTACCTCCAAACAGAAAGATGAGAGATTCCACATGACCCACATCACCAAGGAGGTCCATTGGGTGCATCAAAAATGATTTCCTAGGCTATGGTACGTTCGACGCAAACCGTGCACTTATCTTGCGTCAAGATTAGCACTATCTCTCAACGGACCAAAACGAGCTTCCGCTTGAGCCTCGTCACCTAGTGGTACCATCGGTTGCGTCCAAAATGATCTCAGAGCCTATGGTACGTCTAGCGCAAACCGTGCACCTAGCTTGCTCTGACACTAACACTATCTCCAAACGGAAAGAAGTGAGATTCCACATAACCCACGTCACCTAGGAGTTCCATTGGGTGCATCCAAAACGATTTCCTATCCTATGGTATGTTCGATGCAAACCGTGCACCTATCTTGTGTCAATATTAGCACTATGTCCAAACGTACCGAAATGAGCTTCCACTTGAGCCTCGTCACCTAGTGGTACCATCGGGTGCGACCAAAACGATTTCTGAGCCTATGGTATGTCTAGTGCAAACCATGCACCTATCTTGCACCGACGCTAACACTACCTCCAAATGGAAAGAAGAAAGATTCCACATGACCCACATCACCAAGGAGGTCCATTGGGTGCATAAAAAATGATTTAATAGCCTATGGTACATTCGACACAAACCGTGCACCTATCTTGCGTCAAGATTAGCACTATGTCCAAATGTACCAAAATGAGCTTCCACTTGAGCCTCGTCACCCAGTGGTACCATCGGGTGCGACCAAAACATTTTTTGAGCTTATGGTACGTCTAGTGCAAACCATGCACCTATCTTGCACCGACGCTAACACTACCTCCAAATGGAAAGAAGAAAGATTCCACATGACCCACATCACCAAGGAGGTCCATTCGGTGCATCAAAAATGATTTCCTATCCTATGGTACATTCGACGCAAACCGTGCACCTATCTTGCGTCAAGATTAGCACTATGTCCAAACGTACCGAAATGAGCTTCCACTTGAGCCTCGTCACCTAGTGGTACCATCGGGTGCGACCAAAACGATTTTTGAGCCTATGGTACGTCTAGTGCAAACTATGCACCTATCTTGCACCGACGCTAACACTACCTCCAAACAGAAAGAAGAGAGATTCCACATGACCCACGTCACCAAGTAGCTCCATCGGGTGCATGCAAAATGATTTCTGAGCCTATGTTACGCTCGACGCAAACCATGCACCTATCTTGTGTCAAGATTAGCACTATCTCTAAACAGAAAGATGTGACATTCCACATGACCCATGTCACCTAGGAGTTCCATTAGGTGCATCCAAAATGATTTCCTATCCTATGGTACGTTCGACGCAAACCGTGCACCTATCTTGCATCAAGATTAGCACAATGTCCAAACGTACCAAAATGAGCTACCACTTGAGCCTCATCACCTAGTGGTACCATCGGGTGTGACCAAAATGATTTCTAAGCCTATGGTACGTCTAGTGCAAACCATGCACCTATCTTGCACCGACGTTAACACTACCTCCAAACAGAAAGAGGAGAGATTCTACATGACCCAAATCACCAAGGAGGTCCATTGGGTGCATCAAAAATGATTTCCTAGCCTATGGTACGTTCGACACAAACCATACACTCATCTTGCGTCAAGATTAGCACTATCTCTCAATGGACCGAAACGAGCTTCCACTTGAGCCTCATCACCTAGTGGTACCATCGGTTGGGTCCAAAACGATCTCAGAGCCAATGGTACGTCTAGCGCAAACCATGCACCTTGCTTGCTCCAACACTAACCCTATCTCCAAATAGAAAGAAGTGAGATTCCACATAACCCATGTCACCCAGGAGTTCCATTGGGTGCAACCAAAATGATTTCCTATCCTATGGTACATTCGACGCAAACTGTGCACCTATCTTGCATCAAGATTAGCACTATGTCCAAACGTACCAAAATGAGCTTCCACTTGAGCCTCGTCACCTAGTGGTACCATCAGGTGCGACCAAAATGATTTTTGAGCCTATGGTACATCTAGTGCAAACCATGCACCTATCTTGCACTAATGCTAACACTACCTCCAAATGGAAAGAAGAAAGATTCCACATGACCCACATCACCAAGGAGGTCCATTGGGTGCATCAAAAATGATTTCCTAGCCTATGGTACGTTCGACGCAAACCATGCACCTTTCTTGCGTCAAGATTAGCACTATGTCCAAATGTACCGAAATGAGCTTCCACTTGAGCCTCGTCACCTAGTGGTACCATCGGGTACGACTAAAACAATTTTTGAGCCTATGGTACGTCTAGTGCAAACTATGCACTTATCTTGCTCTGACGCTAACACTACCTCCAAACAGAAAGAAGAGAGATTCCACATGACCCACGTCACCAAGGAGCTCCATCGGGTGCATGCAAAATGATTTCTGAGCCTATGTTACGCTCGACCCAAACCGTGCACCTATCTTACATCAAGATTAGCACTATCTCTAAATGGAAAGAAGTGACATTCCACATGACCCACATCACCTAGGAGTTCTACTGGGTGCATCCAAAATGATTTCCTATCCTATGGTACATTCGACGCAAACCGTGCACCCATCTTGCATCAAGATTAGCACAATGTCCAAATGTACCAAAATGAGCTACCACTTGAGCCTCGTCACCTAGTGGTACCATCGGGTGCGACCAAAATCATTTCTGAGCCTATGGTACGTGTAGTGCAAACCATGCACCTATCTTGCACCGACGCTAATACTACCTCCAAATAGAAAGATGAGAGATTCCACATGACCCACATCACCAAGGAGGTCCATTGGGTGCATCAAAAATGATTTCCTAGGCTATGGTACGTTCGATGCAAACCGTGCACTTATCTTGCGTCAAGATTAGCACTATCTCTCAACGGACCGAAACAAGCTTTCGCTTGAGCCTCGTCACCTAGTGGTACCATCGGTTGCGTCCAAAATGATCTCAGAGCCTATGGTACGTCTAGCGCAAACCGTGCACCTAGCTTGCTCTGACACTAACACTATCTCCAAACGGAAAGAAGTGAGATTCCACATAACCCACGTCACCTAGGAGTTCCATTGGGTGCATCCAAAACGATTTCCTATCCTATGGTATGTTCGACGCAAACCGTGCACCTATCTTGCGTCAATATTAGCACTATGTCCAAACATACCGAAATGAGCTTCCACTTGAGCCTCGTCACCTAGTGGAACCATCGGGTGCGACCAAAACGATTTCTGAGTCTATGGTATGTCTAGTGCAAACCATGCACCTATCTTGCACCGACGCTAACACTACCTCCAAATGGAAAGAAGAAAGATTCCACATGACCCACATCACCAAGGAGGTCCATTGGGTGCATAAAAAATGATTTCCTAGCCTATGGTACGTTCGACGCAAACCGTGCACCTATCTTGCGTCAAGATTAGCACTATGTCCAAACGTACCAAAATGAGCTTCCACTTGAGCCTCGTCACCTAGTGGTACCATCGGGTGCGACCAAAACGTTTTTTGAGCTTATGGTACGTCTAGTGCAAACCATGCACCTATCTTGCACCGACGCTAACACTACCTCCAAACGGAAAGAAGAAAGATTCCACATGACCCACATCACCAAGGAGGTCCATTGGGTGCATCAAAAATGATTTCCTAGCCTATGGTACGTTCGACGCAAACCGTGCACCTATCTTGCGTCAAGATTAGCACTATGTCCAAACATACCGAAATGAGCTTCCACTTGAGCCTCGTCACCTAGTGGTACCATCGGGTATGACCAAAACAATTTTTGAGCCTATGGTCCGTCTAGTGCAAACTATGCACTTATCTTGCACCGACGCTAACACTACCTCCAAACAGAAAGAAGAGAGATTCCACATGACCCACGTCACAAAGGAGCTCCATCGGGTGCATGCAAAATGATTTCTGAGCCTATGTTACGCTCGACCCAAACCGTGCACCTATCTTGCATCAAGATTAGCACTATCTCTAAATGGAAAGAAGTGACATTCCACATGACCCACGTCACCTAGGAGTTCCATTGGGTGCATCCAAAATGATTTCCTATCCTATGGTACGTTCGACGCAAACCGTGCACCCATCTTGCATCAAGATTAGCACAATGTCCAAACGTACCAAAATGAGCTACCACTTGAGCCTCGTCACCTAGTGGTACCATCGGGTGCGACCAAAATGATTTCTGAGCCTATGGTACGTGTAGTGCAAACCATGCACCTATCTTGCACCGATGCTAACACTACCTCCAAACAGAAAGATGAGAGATTCCACATGACCCACATCACCAAGGAGGTCCATTGGGTGCATCAAAAATGATTTCCTAGGCTATGGTACGTTCGATGCAAACCGTGCACTTATCTTGCGTTAAGATTAGCACTATCTCTCAACGGACCGAAACGAGCTTCCGCTTGAGCCTCGTCACCTAGTGGTACCATCGATTGCGTCCAAAATGATCTCAGAGCCTATGGTACGTCTAGCGCAAACCGTGCACCTAGCTTGCTCTGACACTAACACTATCTCCAAACAGAAAGAAGTGAGATTCCACATAACCCACGTCGCCTAGGAGTTCCATTGGGTGCATCCAAAATGATTTCCTATCCTATGGTATGTTCGACGCAAACCGTGCACCTATCTTGCGTCAATATTAGCACTATGTCCAAACATACCGAAATGAGCTTCCACTTGAGCCTCGTCACCTAGTGGAACCATCGGGTGTGACCAAAACGATTTCTGAGTCTATGGTATGTCTAGTGCAAACCATGCACCTATCTTGCACCGACGCTAACACTACCTCCAAATGGAAAGAAGAAAGATTCCACATGACCCACATCACCAAGGAGGTCCATTGGGTGCATAAAAAATGATTTCCTAGCCTATGGTACGTTCGACGCAAACCGTGCACCTATCTTGCGTCAAGATTAGCACTATGTCCAAACGTACCAAAATGAGCTTCCACTTGAGCCTCGTCACCTAGTGGTACCATCGGGTGCGACCAAAACATTTTTTGAGCTTATGGTACGTCTAGTGCAAACCATGCACCTATCTTGCACCGACGCTAACACTACCTCCAAACGGAAAGAAGAAAGATTCCACATGACCCACATCAACAAGGAGGTCCATTGGGTGCATCAAAAATGATTTCCTAGCCTATGGTACGTTCGACACAAACCGTGCACCTATCTTGCGTCAAGATTAGCACTATGTCCAAACGTACCGAAATGAGCTTCCACTTGAGCCTCGTCACCTAGTGGTACCATCGGGTATGACCAAAACAATTTTTGAGCCTATGGTCCGTCTAGTGCAAACTATGCACTTATCTTGCACCGACGCTAACACTACCTCCAAACAGAAAGAAGAGAGATTCCACATGACCCACGTCACAAAGGAGCTCCATCGGGTGCATGCAAAATGATTTTTGAGCCTATGTTACGCTCGACCCAAACCGTGCACCTATCTTGCATCAAGATTAGCACTATCTCTAAATGGAAAGAAGTGACATTCCACATGACCCACGTCACCTAGGAGTTCCATTGGGTGCATCCAAAATGATTTCCTATCCTATGGTACGTTCGACGCAAACCGTGCACCCATCTTGCATCAAGATTAGCACAATGTCCAAACGTACCAAAATGAGCTACCACTTGAGCCTCGTCACCTAGTGGTACCATCGGGTGCGACCAAAATGATTTCTGAGCCTATGGTACGTGTAGTGCAAACCATGCACCTATCTTGTGTCAAGATTAGCACTATCTCTAAACAGAAAGATGTGACATTCCACATGACCCATGTCACCTAGGAGTTCCATTAGGTGCATCCAAAATGATTTCCTATCCTATGGTACGTTCGATGCAAACCGTGCACCTATCTTGCATCAAGATTAGCACAATGTCCAAACGTACCAAAATGAGCTACCACTTGAGCCTCATCACCTAGTGGTACCATCGGGTGTGACCAAAATGATTTCTAAGCCTATGGTACGTCTAGTGCAAACCATGCACCTATCTTGCACCGACGTTAACACTACCTCCAAACAGAAAGAGGAGAGATTCTACATGACCCAAATCACCAAGGAGGTCCATTGGGTGCATCAAAAATGATTTCCTAGCCTATGGTACGTTCGACGCAAACCATACACTCATCTTGCGTCAAGATTAGCACTATCTCTCAATGGACCGAAACGAGCTTCCACTTGAGCCTCATCACCTAGTGGTACCATCGGTTGGGTCCAAAACGATCTCAGAGCCAATGGTACGTCTAGCGCAAACCATGCACCTTGCTTGCTCCAACACAAACCCTATCTCCAAATAGAAAGAAGTGAGATTCCACATAACCCATGTCACCCAGGAGTTCCATTGGGTGCAACCAAAATGATTTCCTATCCTATGGTACATTCGACGCAAACTGTGCACCTATCTTGCATCAAGATTAGCACTATGTCCAAATGTACCAAAATGAGCTTCCACTTGAGCCTCGTCACCTAGTGGTACCATTAGGTGCGACCAAAATGATTTTTGAGCCTATGGTACATCTAGTGCAAACCATGCACCTATCTTGCACTGATGCTAACACTACCTCCAAATGGAAAGAAGAAAGATTCCACATGACCCACATCACCAAGGAGGTCCATTGGGTGCATCAAAAATGATTTCCTAGCCTATGGTACGTTCGACGCAAACCATGCACCTTTCTTGCGTCAAGATTAGCACTATGTCCAAATGTACCGAAATGAGCTTCCACTTGAGCCTCGTCACCTAGTGGTACCATCGGGTACGACTAAAACAATTTTTGAGCCTATGGTACGTCTAGTGCAAACTATGCACTTATCTTGCTCCGACGCTAACACTACCTCCAAACAGAAAGAAGAGAGATTCCACATGACCCACGTCACCAAGGAGCTCCATCGGGTGCATGCAAAATGATTTCTGAGCCTATGTTACGCTCGACCCAAACCGTGCACCTATCTTACATCAAGATTAGCACTATCTCTAAATGGAAAGAAGTGACATTCCACATGACCCACATCACCTAGGAGTTCCATTGGGTGCATCCAAAATGATTTCCTATCCTATGGTACATTCGACGCAAACCGTGCACCCATCTTGCATCAAGATTAGCACAATGTCCAAACGTACCAAAATGAGCTACCACTTGAGCCTCGTCACCTAGTGGTACCATCGGGTGCGACCAAAATCATTTCTGAGCCTATGGTACGTGTAGTGCAAACCATGCACCTATCTTGCACCGACGCTAATACTACCTCCAAATAGAAAGATGAGAGATTCCACATGACCCACATCACCAAGGAGGTCCATTGGGTGCATCAAAAATGATTTCCTAGGCTATGGTACGTTCGATGCAAACCGTGCACTTATCTTGCGTCAAGATTAGCACTATCTCTCAACGGACCGAAACAAGCTTCCACTTGAGCCTCGTCACCTAGTGGTACCATCGGTTGCGTCCAAAATGATCTCAGAGCCTATGGTACGTCTAGCGCAAACCGTGCACCTAGCTTGCTCTGACACTAACACTATCTCCAAACGGAAAGAAGTGAGATTCCACATAACCCACGTCACCTAGGAGTTCCATTGGGTGCATCCAAAACGATTTCCTATCCTATGGTATGTTCGACGCAAACCGTGCACCTATCTTGCGTCAATATTAGCACTATGTCCAAACATACCGAAATGAGCTTCCACTTGAGCCTCGTCACCTAGTGGAACCATCGGGTGCGACCAAAACGATTTCTGAGTCTATGGTATGTCTAGTGCAAACCATGCACCTATCTTGCACCGACGCTAACACTACCTCCAAATGGAAAGAAGAAAGATTCCACATGACCCACATCACCAAGGAGGTCCATTGGGTGCATAAAAAATGATTTCCTAGCCTATGGTACGTTCGACGCAAACCGTGCACCTATCTTGCGTCAAGATTAGCACTATGTCCAAACGTACCAAAATGAGCTTCCACTTGAGCCTCGTCACCTAGTGGTACCATCGGGTGCGACCAAAACGTTTTTTGAGCTTATGGTACGTCTAGTGCAAACCATGCACCTATCTTGCACCGACGCTAACACTACCTCCAAACGGAAAGAAGAAAGATTCCACATGACCCACATCACCAAGGAGGTCCATTGGGTGCATCAAAAATGATTTCCTAGCCTATGGTACGTTCGACAGCAAACTGTGCACCTATCTTGCGTCAAGATTAGCACTATGTCCAAACGTACCGAAATGAGCTTCCACTTGAGCCTCGTCACCTAGTGGTACCATCGGGTATGACCAAAACAATTTTTGAGCCTATGGTCCGTCTAGTGCAAACTATGCACTTATCTTGCACCGACGCTAACACTACCTCCAAACAGAAAGAAGAGAGATTCCACATGACCCACGTCACAAAGGAGCTCCATCGGGTGCATGCAAAATGATTTCTGAGCCTATGTTACGCTCGACCCAAACCGTGCACCTATCTTGCATCAAGATTAGCACTATCTCTAAATGGAAAGAAGTGACATTCCACATGACCCACGTCACCTAGGAGTTCCATTGGGTGCATCAAAAATGATTTCCTATCCTATGGTACGTTCAACGCAAACCGTGCACCCATCTTGCATCAAGATTAGCACAATGTCCAAACGTACCAAAATGAGCTACCACTTGAGCCTCGTCACCTAGTGGTACCATCGGGTGCGACCAAAATGATTTCTGAGCCTATGGTACGTGTAGTGCAAACCATGCACCTATCTTGCACCGACGCTAACACTACCTCCAAACAGAAAGATGAGAGATTCCACATGACCCACATCACCAAGGAGGTCCATTGGGTGCATCAAAAATGATTTCCTAGGCTATGGTACGTTCGATGCAAACCGTGCACTTATCTTGCGTTAAGATTAGCACTATCTCTCAACGGACCGAAACGAGCTTCCGCTTGAGCCTCGTCACCTAGTGGTACCATCGGTTGCATCCAAAATGATCTCAGAGCCTATGGTACGTCTAGCGCAAACCGTGCACCTAGCTTGCTCTGACACTAACACTATCTCCAAACAGAAAGAAGTGAGATTCCACATAACCCACGTCGCCTAGGAGTTCCATTGGGTGCATCCAAAATGATTTCCTATCCTATGGTATGTTCGACGCAAACCGTGCACCTATCTTGCGTCAATATTAGCACTATGTCCAAACATACCGAAATGAGCTTCCACTTGAGCCTCGTCACCTAGTGGAACCATCGGGTGCGACCAAAACGATTTCTGAGTCTATGGAATGTCTAGTGCAAACCATGCACCTATCTTGCACCGACGCTAACACTACCTTCAAATGGAAAGAAGAAAGATTCCACATGACCCACATCACCAAGGAGGTCCATTGGGTGCATAAAAAATGATTTCCTAGTCTATGGTACGTTCGACGCAAACCGTGCACCTATCTTGCGTCAAGATTAGCACTATGTCCAAACGTACCAAAATGAGCTTCCACTTGAGCCTCGTCACCTAGTGGTACCATCGGGTGCGACCAAAACGTTTTTTCAGCTTATGGTACGTCTAGTGCAAACCATGCACCTATCTTGCACCGACGCTAACACTACCTCCAAACGGAAAGAAGAAAGATTCCACATGACCCACATCACCAAGGAGGTCCATTGGGTGCATCAAAAATGATTTCCTTGCCTATGGTACGTTCGACGCAAACCGTGCACCTATCTTGCGTCAAGATTAGCACTATGTCCAAACGTACCGAAATGAGCTTCCACTTGAGCCTCATCACCTAGTGGTACCATCGGGTGTGACCAAAATGATTTTTGAGCCTATGGTACGTCTAGTGCAAACCATGCACCTATCTTGCACCGATGCTAACACTACTTCCAAATGAATAGAAGAGAGATTCCACATGACCCACGTCACCAAGGAGCTCCATCGGGTGCATGCAAAATGATTTTCTAAGCCTATGATATGTTCGACGCAAACCGTGCACCTATCTTGCATCAAGATTAGCACTATCTCCAAATGTACCGAAATGAGATTTCACTTGAGCCTCGTCACCTAGTGGTGCCATCGGGTGCGACCAAAATGATTTCTGAGCCAAGGGTACGTCTAGTGTAAACCATGCATCTATCTTGCACCGACGCTAACACTACCTCCAAACGGAAAGAAGAAAGATTCCACATGACCCACATCACCAAGGAGGTCCATTGGGTGCATCAAAAATGATTTCCTAGCCTATGGTATGTTCGATGCAAACCGTGCACCTATCTTGCGTCAAGATTAGCACTATGTCCAAACGTACCGAAATGAGCTTCCACTTGAGCCTCGTCACCTAGTGGTACCATCGGGTGCGACCAAAACAATTTTTTATCCTATGGTACGTCTAGTGCAAACTATGCACCTATCTTGCACCGACGCTAACACTACCTCCAAACAGAAAGAAGAGAGATTCCACATGACCCACGTCACCAAGGAGCTCCATCGGGTGCATGCAAAATGATTTCCGAGCCTATTTTACGCTCGATGCAAACCGTGCACCTATCTTGCATCAAGATTAGCACTATCTCTAAATGGAAAGAAGTGACATTCCACATGACCCATGTCACCTAGGAGTTCCATTGGGTGCATCCAAAATGATTTTTCTATCCTATGGTACGTTCGACGCAAACCGTGCACCTATCTTGCATCAAGATTAGCGCAATGTCCAAACATACCAAAATGAGCTACCACTTGAGCCTCGTCACCTAGTGGTACCATCGGGTGCGATCAAAACAATTTCTGAGCCTATGGTACGTCTAGTGCAAAGCATGCACCTATCTTGCACCGACGCTAACACTACCTCCAAACAGAAAGAGGAGAGACTCCACATGACCCACATCACCAAGGAGGTCCATTGGGTGCATCAAAAAGTGATTTCCTAGCCTATGGTATGTTCGACGCAAACCGTGCACTTATCTTGTGTCAAGGTTAGCTCTATCTCTCAGTGGACCGAAACGAGCTTCCACTTGAGCCTCATCACCTAGTGGTACCATCGGTTGCGTCCAAAACGATCTCAGAGCCTATGGTACGTCTAGCGCAAACCATGCACCTAGTTTGCTCCGACACTAACACTGTCTCCAAACGGAAAGAAGTGAGATTCCACATAACCCACGTCACCTAGGAGTTCCATTGGGTGCATCCAAAATGATTTTCTATCCTATGGTACGTTCGACGCAAACCATGCACCTATCTTGCGTCAAGATTAGCACTATGTCCAAACGTACCGAAATGAGCTTCCACTTGAGCCTCGTCACCTAGTGGTACCATCGGGTGTGACCAAAACGATTTTTGAGCCTATGGTACGTCTAGTGCAAACTATGCACCTATCTTGCACCGACGCTAACACTACCTCCAAACAGAAAGAAGAGAGATTCCACATGACCCATGTCACCAAGGAGCTCCATCGGGTGCATGCAAAATGATTTCTGGGCCTATGTTACGCTCGACGCAAACCATGCACCTATCTTGCGTCAAGATTAGCACTATCTCTAAACAGATTGAAGTGACATTCCACATGACCCACGTCACCTAGGAGTTCCATTAGGTGCATCCAAAATGATTTCCTATCCTATGGTACGTTCGACGCAAACCGTGCACCTATCTTGCATCAAGATTAGCACAATGTCCAAACGTACCAAAATGAGCTACCACTTGAGCCTCATCACCTAGTGGTACCATCGGTGTGACCGAAACGATTTCTAAGCCTATGGTACGTCTAGTGCAAACCATGCACCTATCTTGCACCGACGTTAACACTACCTCCAAATAGAAAGAGGAGAGATTCCACATGACCCAAATCACCAAGGAGGTCCATTGGGTGCATCAAAAATGATTTCCTAGCCTATGGTACGTTCGACGCAAACCATACACTTATCTTGCATCAAGATTAGCACTATCTCTCAATGGACTGAAACGAGCTTCCACTTGAGCCTCATCACCTAGTGGTACCATCGGTTGGGTCCAAAATGATCTCAGAGCCTATGGTACGTCTAGCGCAAACCATGCACCTTGCTTGCTCTGACACTAACCCTGTCTCCAAACAGAAAGAAGTGAGATTCCACATAACCCATGTCACCCAGGAGTTCCATTGGGTGCAACCAAAATGATTTCCTATCCTATGGTACATTCGACGCAAACTGTGCACCTATCTTGCATCAAGATTAGCACTATGTCCAAATGTACCGAAATGAGCTTCCACTTGAGCCTCGTCACCTAGTGGTACCATCGGGTGCGACCAAAATGATTTTTGAGCCTATGGTACATCTAGTGCAAACCATGCACCTATCTGGCACTGATGCTAACACTACCTCCAAACGGAAAGAAGAAAGATTCCACATGACCCACATCACCAAGGAGGTCCATTGGGTGCATCAAAAATGATTTCCTAGCCTATGGTACGTTCGACGCAAACCATGCACCTTTCTTGCGTCAAGATTAGCACTATGTCCAAACGTACCGAAATGAGCTTCCACTTGAGCCTCGTCACCTAGTGGTACCGTCGGGTACGACCAAAACAATTTTTGAGCCTATGGTACGTCTAGTGCAAACTATGCACTTATCTTGCACCGACGCTAACACTACCTCCAAACAGAAACAAGAGAGATTCCACATGACCCACGTCACCAAGGAGCTCCATCGGGTGCATGCAAAATGATTTTTGAGCCTATGTTACGCTTGACCCAAAGCGTGCACCTATCTTGCATCAAGATTAGCACTATCTCTAAATGGAAAGAAGTGACATTCCACATGACCCACGTCACCTAGGAATTCCATTGGGTGCATCCAAAATGATTTCCTATCCTATGGTACGTTCGACGCAAACCGTGCACCCATCTTGCATCAAGATTAGCACAATGTCCAAACGTACCAAAATGAGCTACCACTTGAGCCTCGTCACCTAGTGGTACCATCGGGTGCGACCAAAACAATTTCTGAGCCTATGGTATGTCTACTGCAAACCATGCACCTATCTTGCACCGACGCTAACACTACCTCCAAATGGAAAGAAGAAAGATTCCACATGACCCACATCACCAAGGAGGTCCATTGGGTGCATCAAAAATGATTTCCTATCCTATGGTACGTTCGACACAAACCATGCACCTACTTGCATCAAGATTAGCACTATGTCCAAATGTACCAAAATGAGCTACCACTTGAGCCCCGTCACCTAGTGGCACCATCGGGTGCGACCAAAACGATTTCTAAGCCTATGGTACGTCTAGTGCAAACCATGCACCTATCTTGCACCGACGCTAACACTACCTCCAAACAGAAAGAGGAGAGATTCCACATGACCCACATCACCAAGGAGGTCCATTGGGTGCATCAAAAATGATTTCCTAGCCTATGGTATGTTCAACGCAAATCGTGCACTTATCTTGCGTCAAGGTTAGCACTATCTCTCAACGGACCGAAACGAGCTTCCGCTTGAGCCTCGTCACCTAGTGGTACCATCGGTTGCGTCCAAAATGATCTCAGAGCCTATGGTTCGTCTAGTGCAAACCGTGCACCTAGCTTGCTCTGACACTAACACTATCTCCAAACGGAAAGAAGTGAGATTCCACATAACCCACGTCACCTAGGAGTTCCATTGGGTGCATCCAAAATGACTTCCTATCCTATGGTATGTTCGATGCAAACCGTGCACCTATCTTGCGTCAATATTAGCACTATGTCCAAACGTACCGAAATGAGCTTCCACTTGAGCCTCATCACCTAGTGGTACCATCGGGTGCGACCAAAACAATTTCTGAGCCTATGGTATGTCTAGTGCAAACCATGCACCTATCTTGCACCGACTCTAACACTACCTCCAAATGGAAAGAAGAAAGATTCCACATGACCCACATCACCAAGGAGGTCCATTGGGTGCATAAAAAATGATTTCCTAGCCTATGGTACGTTCGACGCAATCCGTGCACCTATCTTGCGTCAAGATTAGCACTATGTCCAAACGTACCAAAATGAGCTTCCACTTGAGCCTCGTCACCTAGTGGTACCATCGAGTGCGACCAAAATGTTTTTTGAGCTTATGTTACGTCTAGTGCAAACCATGCACCTATCTTGCACCGACGCTAACACTACCTCCAAACGGAAAGAAGAAAGATTCCACATCACCCACATCACCAAGGAGGTCCATTGGGTGCATCAAAAATGATTTCCTAGCCTATGGTACGTTCGACGCAAACCGTGCACCTATCTTGCGTCAAGATTAGCACTATGTCCAAACGTACCGAAATGAGCTTCCACTTGAGCCTCATCACCTAGTGGTACCATCGGGTGTGACCAAAATGATGTTTGAGCCTATGGTACGTCTAGTGCAAACCATGCACCTATCTTGCACCGACGCTAACACTACCTCCAAATGAAAAGAAGAGAGATTCCACATGACCCACATCACCAAGGAGCTCCATCGGGTGCATGCAAAATGATTTTCTGAGCCTATGTTATGTTCGACGCAAACCGTGCACCTATCTTGCATCAAGATTAGCACTATCTCCAAATGTACCAAAATGAGCTTTCACTTGAGCCTCGTCACCTAGTGGTGCCATCGGGTGCGACCAAAACGATTTCTGAGCCAATGGTACGTCTAGTGCAAACCATGCATCTATCTTGCACCGACGCTAACACTACCTCCAAACGGAAAGAAGAAAGATTCCACATGACCCACATCACCAAGGAGGTCCATTGGGTGCATCAAAAATGATTTCCTAGCCTATGGTATGTTCGATGCAAACCGTGCACCTATCTCGCATCAAGATTAGCACTATATCCAAACATACCGAAATGAGCTTCCACATGAGCCTCGTCACCTAGTGGTACCATCGGGTGCGAACAAAATGATTTTTTAGCCTATGGTACGTCTAGTGCAAACTATGCACCTATCTTGCACCGATGCTAACACTACCTCCAAACAGAAAGAAGAGAGATTCCACATGACCCACGTCACCAAGGAGCTCCATCGGGTGCATGCAAAATGATTTCCGAGCCTATTTTACGCTCGACGCAAACCATGCACCTATCTTGCATCAAGATTAGCACTATCTCTAAACGGAAAGAAGTGACATTCCACATGACCCATGTCACCTAGGAGTTCCATTGGGTGCATCCAAAATGATTTTTCTATCCTATGGTACGTTCGACGCAAACCGTGCACCTATCTTGCATCAAGATTAGTGCAATGTCCAAACATACCAAAATGAGCTACCACTTGAGCCTCGTCACCTAGTGGTACCATCGGGTGCGATCAAAACAATTTCTGAGCCTATGGTACGTCTAGTGCAAACCATGCACCTATCTTGCACCGATGCTAACACTACTTCCATACAGAAAGAGGAGAGATTCCACATGACCCACATCACCAAGGAGGTCCATTGGGTGCATCAAAAAGTGATTTCCTAGCCTATGGTACGTTCGACGCAAACCGTGCACTTATCCTGTGTCAAGGTTAGCTCTATCTCTCAGTGGACCGAAACGAGCTTCCACTTGAGCCTCATCACCTAGTGGTACCATCGGTTGGGTCCAAAACGATCTCAGAGCCTATGGTACGTCTAGCGCAAACCATGCACCTTGCTTGCTCTGACACTAACCCTGTCTCCAAACAGAAAGAAGTGAGATTCCACATAACCCATGTCACCCAGGAGTTCCATTGGGTGCAACCAAAATGATTTCCTATCCTATGGTACATTCGACGCAAACTGTGCACCTATCTTGCATCAAGATTAGCACTATGTCCAAATGTACCGAAATGAGCTTCCACTTGAGCCTCGTCACCTAGTGGTACCATCGGGTGCGACCAAAATGATTTTTGAGCCTATGGTACATCTAGTGCAAACCATGCACCTATCTGGCACTGATGCTAACACTACCTCCAAACGGAAAGAAGAAAGATTCCACATGACCCACATCACCAAGGAGGTCCATTGGGTGCATCAAAAATGATTTCCTAGCCTATGGTACGTTCGACGCAAACCATGCACCTTTCTTGCGTCAAGATTAGCACTATGTCCAAACGTACCGAAATGAGCTTCCACTTGAGCCTCGTCACCTAGTGGTACCATCGGGTACGACCAAAACAATTTTTGAGCCTATGGTACGTCTAGTGCAAACTATGCACTTATCTTGCACCGACGCTAACACTACCTCCAAACAGAAACAAGAGAGATTCCACATGACCCACGTCACCAAGGAGCTCCATCGGGTGCATGCAAAATGATTTTTGAGCCTATGTTACGCTTGACCCAAAGCGTGCACCTATCTTGCATCAAGATTAGCACTATCTCTAAATGGAAAGAAGTGACATTCCACATGACCCACGTCACCTAGGAATTCCATTGGGTGCATCCAAAATGATTTCCTATCCTATGGTACGTTCGACGCAAACCGTGCACCCATCTTGCATCAAGATTAGCACAATGTCCAAACGTACCAAAATGAGCTACCACTTGAGCCTCGTCACCTAGTGGTACCATCGGGTGCGACCAAAACAATTTCTGAGCCTATGGTATGTCTACTGCAAACCATGCACCTATCTTGCACCGACGCTAACACTACCTCCAAATGGAAAGAAGAAAGATTCCACATGACCCACATCACCAAGGAGGTCCATTGGGTGCATCAAAAATGATTTCCTATCCTATGGTACGTTCGACACAAACCATGCACCTACTTGCATCAAGATTAGCACTATGTCCAAATGTACCAAAATGAGCTACCACTTGAGCCCCGTCACCTAGTGGCACCATCGGGTGCGACCAAAACGATTTCTAAGCCTATGGTACGTCTAGTGCAAACCATGCACCTATCTTGCACCGACGCTAACACTACCTCCAAACAGAAAGAGGAGAGATTCCACATGACCCACATCACCAAGGAGGTCCATTGGGTGCATCAAAAATGATTTCCTAGCCTATGGTATGTTCAACGCAAATCGTGCACTTATCTTGCGTCAAGGTTAGCACTATCTCTCAACGGACCGAAACGAGCTTCCGCTTGAGCCTCGTCACCTAGTGGTACCATCGGTTGCGTCCAAAATGATCTCAGAGCCTATGGTTCGTCTAGTGCAAACCGTGCACCTAGCTTGCTCTGACACTAACACTATCTCCAAACGGAAAGAAGTGAGATTCCACATAACCCACGTCACCTAGGAGTTCCATTGGGTGCATCCAAAATGACTTCCTATCCTATGGTATGTTCGATGCAAACCGTGCACCTATCTTGCGTCAATATTAGCACTATGTCCAAACGTACCGAAATGAGCTTCCACTTGAGCCTCATCACCTAGTGGTACCATCGGGTGCGACCAAAACGATTTCTGAGCCTATGGTATGTCTAGTGCAAACCATGCACCTATCTTGCACCGACTCTAACACTACCTCCAAATGGAAAGAAGAAAGATTCCACATGACCCACATCACCAAGGAGGTCCATTGGGTGCATAAAAAATGATTTCCTAGCCTATGGTACGTTCGACGCAATCCGTGCACCTATCTTGCGTCAAGATTAGCACTATGTCCAAACGTACCAAAATGAGCTTCCACTTGAGCCTCGTCACCTAGTGGTACCATCGGGTGCGACCAAAATGTTTTTTGAGCTTATGTTACGTCTAGTGCAAACCATGCACCTATCTTGCACCGACGCTAACACTACCTCCAAACAGAAAGAAGAAAGATTCCACATCACCCACATCACCAAGGAGGTCCATTGGGTGCATCAAAAATGATTTCCTAGCCTATGGTACGTTCGACGCAAACCGTGCACCTATCTTGCGTCAAGATTAGCACTATGTCCAAACGTACCGAAATGAGCTTCCACTTGAGCCTCATCACCTAGTGGTACCATCGGGTGTGACCAAAATGATGTTTGAGCCTATGGTACGTCTAGTGCAAACCATGCACCTATCTTGCACCGACGCTAACACTACCTCCAAATGAAAAGAAGAGAGATTCCACATGACCCACATCACCAAGGAGCTCCATCGGGTGCATGCAAAATGATTTTCTGAGCCTATGTTATGTTCGACGCAAACCGTGCACCTATCTTGCATCAAGATTAGCACTATCTCCAAATGTACCGAAATGAGCTTTCACTTGAGCCTCGTCACCTAGTGGTGCCATCGGGTGCGACCAAAACGATTTCTGAGCCAATGGTACGTCTAGTGCAAACCATGCATCTATCTTGCACCGACGCTAACACTACCTCCAAACGGAAAGAAGAAAGATTCCACATGACCCACATCACCAAGGAGGTCCATTGGGTGCATCAAAAATGATTTCCTAGCCTATGGTATGTTCGATGCAAACCGTGCACCTATCTCGCATCAAGATTAGCACTATGTCCAAACATACCGAAATGAGCTTCCACATGAGCCTCGTCACCTAGTGGTACCATCGGGTGCGACCAAAATGATTTTTTAGCCTATGGTACGTCTAGTGCAAACTATGCACCTATCTTGCACCGATGCTAACACTACCTCCAAACAGAAAGAAGAGAGATTCCACATGACCCACGTCACCAAGGAGCTCCATCGGGTGCATGCAAAATGATTTCCGAGCCTATTTTACGCTCGACGCAAACCGTGCACCTATCTTGCATCAAGATTAGCACTATCTCTAAACGGAAAGAAGTGACATTCCACATGACCCATGTCACCTAGGAGTTCCATTGGGTGCATCCAAAATGATTTTTCTATCCTATGGTACGTTCGACGCAAACCGTGCACCTATCTTGCATCAAGATTAGTGCAATGTCCAAACATACCAAAATGAGCTACCACTTGAGCCTCGTCACCAAGTGGTACCATCGGGTGCGATCAAAACAATTTCTGAGCCTATGGTATGTCTAGTGCAAACCATGCACCTATCTTGCACCGATGCTAACACTACCTCCATACAGAAAGAGGAGAGATTCCACATGACCCACATCACCAAGGAGGTCCATTGGGTGCATCAAAAAGTGATTTCCTAGCCTATGGTACGTTCGACGCAAACCGTGCACTTATCCTGTGTCAAGGTTAGCTCTATCTCTCAGTGGACCGAAACGAGCTTCCACTTGAGCCTCGTCACCTAGTGGTACCATCAGTTGTGTCCAAAATGATCTCAGAGCCTATGGTACATCAAGCGCAAACCATGCACCTAGCTTGCTCTGACACTAACACTGTCTCCAAATAGAAAGAAGTGAGATTCCACATAACCCACGTCACCTAGGAGTTCCATTGGGTGCATCCAAAATGATTTTCTATCCTATGGTACGTTCGACGCAAACCGTGCACCGATCTTGCATCAAGATTAGCACTATGTCCAAACGTACTGAAATGAGCTTCCACTTGAGCCTCGTCACCTAGTGGTACCATCAGGTGCGACCAAAATGATTTCTGAGCCTATGGTACGTCTAGTGCAAACCATGCACCTATCTTGCACCGACGCTAACACTACTCCAAACGAAAAGAAGAGAGATTCCACATGATCCACGTCACCAAGAAGATCCATCGCGTGCATGCAAAATGATTTCTGAGCCTATGTTACGCTCGACACAAACCGTGCACCTATCTTGCATCAAGATTAGCACTATCTCTAAATAGAAAGAAGTGACATTCCACATGACCCACATCACCTAGGAGTTCCATTGGGTGCATCCAAAATGATTTCCTATCCTATGGTACGTTCGACGCAAACCGTGCACCTATCTTGCATCAAGATTAGCACTATGTCCAAACGTACCAAAATGAGCCTCCACTGGAGCCTCGTCACCTAGTGGTACCATCGGGTGTGACCAAAATGATTTCTGAGCCTATGGTACGTCTAGTGCAAACCATGCACCTATCTTGCACCGACGCTAACACTACATCCAAACAGAAAGAGGAGAGATTCCACATGACCCACATCACCAAGGTGGTCCATTGGGTGCATCAAAAATGATTTCCTAGCCTATGGTAAGTTCAATGCAAATCGTGCACTTATCTTGCATCAAGGTTAGCACTATCTCTCAATGGACCAAAATGAGCTTCCACTTGCGCCTCGTCACCTAGTGGTACCATCAGTTGTGTCCAAAATGATCTCAGAGCCTATGGTACGTCTAGCACAAACCATGCACCTAGCTTGCTCCGACACTAACACTGTCTCCAAATGGAAAGAAGTGAGATTCCACATAACCCACGTCACCTAGGAGTTCCATTGGGTGCATCCAAAATGATTTCCTATCCTATGGTACGTTCGACACAAACCGTGCACCTACCTTGCGTCAAGATTAGCACTATGTCCAAATGTACCGAAATGAGCTTCCACTTGAGCCTTGTCACCTAGTGGTACCATCGGGTGCGACCAAAATAATTTTTGAGCCCATGGTACGTCTAGTGCAAACCATGCACCTATCTTGCACCGACGCTAACACTACCTCCAAACAAAAAGAAGAGAGATTCCACATGACCCACGTCAGCAAGGAGCTCCATCAGGTGCATGCAAAATGATTTTCCGAGCCTATATTACGTTCAACGCAAACCGTGCACCTATCTTGCATCAAGATTAGCACTATCCCTAAATGTACCGAAATGAGCTTTCACTTGAGCCTCGTCACCAAGTGGTACCATCGGGTGCGACCAAAATGATTTTTGAGCCTACGGTACGTCTAGTGCAAACCATGCATCTATCTTGCACCGACGCTAACACTACCTCCAAACAGAAAGAAGAGAGATTCCACATGACCCACATCACCAAGGAGCTCCATTGGGTGCATGCAAAATGATTTCCTAGCCTATGTTACGCTCGACGCAAACCGTGCACCTATCTTGCATAAAGATTGGCACTATCTCTAAACAGAAAGAAGTGACATTCCACATGACCCACATCACCTAGGAGTTCCATTGGGTGCATCCAAAATGATTTCCTATCCTATGGTACGTTCGACGCAAACCATGCACCTATCTTGCATCAAGATTAGCACAATGTCCAAATGTACCAAAATGAGCTACCACTTGAGCCTCGTCAACTAGTGGTACCATCGGGTGCGACCAAAACGATTTCTGAGCCTATGGTACGTCTAGTGCAAACCATGCACCTATCTTGCACCGACGCTAACACTAACACCAAACAGAAAGAGGAGAGATTCCACATGACTCACATCACCAAGGAGGTCCATTGGTTGCATCAAAAATGATTTCCTAGCCTATGGTATGTTCGACGCAAACCATGCACTTATCTTGCGTCAAGATTAGCACTCTCTCTCAATGGACCAAAACAAGCTTCCACTTGAGGCTCATCACCTAGTGGTACCATCGGTTGCGTCCAAACGATCTCAGAGCCTATGGTACGTCTAGCAGAAACCATGCACCTAGCTTGCTCCAACACTAACACTATCTCCAAATAGAAAGAAGTGAGATTCCACATAACCCACGTCACCTAGGAGTTCCATTGGGTGCATACAAAATGATTTCCTATCCTATGGTACGTTCGACACAAACCGTGCACCTATCTTGTCTCAAGATTAGCACTATATCCAAACGTACCAAAATGAGCTTCCACTTGAGCCTCGTCACCCAGTGGTACCATCGGGTACGACCAAAACAATTTTTGAGCCTATGGTGCGTCTAGTGCAAACCATGCACCTATCTTACACCGATGCTAACACTACCTCCAAATGGAAAGAAGAAAGATTCCACATGACCCACATCACCAAGGAGGTCCATTGGGTGCATCAAAAATGATTTCCTAGCCTATGGTATGTTCGACGCAAACCGTGCACCTATCTTGCGTCAAGATTAGCACTATGTCCAAACGTACCGAAATGAACTTCCACTTGAGCCTCGTCACCTACTGGTACCATCGAGTGCGACCAAAATGATTTTTGAGCCTATGGTACGTCTAGTGCAAACCATGCACCTATCTTGCACCAACGCTAACACTACCTCCAAACAAAAAGAAGAGAGATTCCACATGACCCACGTCACCATGGAGCTCCATCGGGTGCATGCAAAATGATTTTCTGAGCCTATATTACGTTCGACGCAAACCGTGCACCTATCTTGCATCAAGATTAGCGCTATCTCTAAATGTACCGAAATGAGCTTTCACTTGAGCCTCGTCACCTAGTGGTATCATCGGGTGCGACCAAAACGATTTCTGAGCCTACGGTACGTCTAGTGCAAACCATGCACCTATCTTGCACCGACGCTAACACTACCTCCAAACGGAAAGAAGAAAGATTCCACATGACCCACATCACCAAGGAGGTCCATTGGGTGCATCAAAAATGATTTCCTAGCCTATGGTACATTCGACGCAAACCGTGCACCTATCTTGCATCAAGATTAGCACTATGTCCAAACGTACCGAAATGAGCTTCCACTTGAGCCTTGTCATCTAGTGGTACCATCGGGTGCGACCAAAACGATTTTTGAGCCTACGGTACGTCTAGTGCAAACTATGCACCTATCTTGCATCGACGCTAACACTACCTCCAAACAGAAAGAAGAGAGATTCCACATGACCCACATCACCAAGGAGCTCCATCGGGTGCATGCAAAATGATTTCCGAGCCTATGTTACGCTTGACGCAAACCGTGCACCTATCTTGCATCAAGATTAGCACTATCTCTAAACAGAAAGAAGTGACATTCCACATGACCCACATCACCTAGGAGTTCCATTGGGTGCATCCAAAATGATTTCCTATCCTATGGTACGTTCGACGCAAACCGTGCACCTATCTTGTGTCAAGATTAGCACAATGTCCAAACGTACCAAAATGAGCTACCACTTGAGCCTCACCAACTAGTGGTACTATCGGGTGTGACCAAAATGATTTCTGAGCCGATGGTACGTCTAGTGCAAACCATGCATCTATCTTGCATCGATGGTAACACTACCTCCAAACAGAAAGAGGAGAGATTCCACATGACCCACATCACCAAGGAGGTCCATTGGTTGCATCAAAAATGATTTCCTAGCCTATGGTACGTTCAACGCAAAACATGCACTTATCTTGAGTCAAGATTAGCACTCTCTCTCAACGGACCAAAACAAGGTTCCACTTGAGGCTCGTCACCTAGTGGTACCATCGGTTGCGTCCAAAATGATCTCAGAGCCTATGGTACGTCTAGCGCAAACCATGCACCTAGCTTGCTCCGACACTAACACTGTCTCCAAATAGAAAGAAGTGAGATTCCATATAACCCACGTCACCTAGGAGTTCCATTGGGTGCATCCAAAATGATTTCCTATCCTATGGTACGTTCGACGCAAACCGTGCACCTATCTTGCGTCAAGATTAGCACTATGTCCAAACGTACCAAAATGAGCTTCCACTTGAGCCTCGTCACCTAGTGGTACCATCGGGTGCGACCAAAATGATTTTTGAGCCTATGGTACGTCTAGTGCAAACCATGCACCTATCTTGCACCGACGCTAACACTACCTCCAAATAGAAAGAAGAAAGATTCCACATGACCCACATCACCAAGGAGGTCCATTGGGATGCATCAAAAATGATTTCCTAGCCTATGGTACGTTCGATGCAAACCGTGCACCTATCTTGCGTCAAGATTAGCACTATGTCCAAACGTACCGAAATGAGCTTCCACTTGAGCTTCGTCACCTAGTGGTACCATCGAGTGCGACCAAAATGATTTTTGAGCCTATGGTACGTCTAGTGCAAACCATGCACCTATCTTGCACCGACACTAACACTACCTCCAAACAAAAAGAAGAGAGATTCCACATGACCCACGTCACCAAGGAGCTCCATCGGGTGCATGCAAAATGATTTTCCGAGCCTATATTACGTTCGACATAAACCGTGCACCTATCTTGCATCCAGATTAGCACTACCTCTAAATGTACCAAACTGAGCTTTCACTTGAGCCTCGTCACCTAGTGGTACCATCGGGTGCGACCAAAACGATTTCTGAGCCTACGGTACGTCTAGTGCAAACCATGCACCTATCTTGCACCGACGCTAACACAACCTCCAAACAGAAAGAAGAAAGATTCCACATGACCCACATCACCAAGGAGGTCCATTGGGTGCATCAAAAATGATTTCCTAGCCTATGGTACGTTCGACGCAAACCGTGCACCTATCTTGCATCAAGATTAGCACTATGTCCAAACGTACCGAAATGAGCTTCCACTTGAGCCTCATCACCTAGTGGTACCATCGGGTGCGACCAAAACGATTTTTGAGCCTATGGTACGTCTAGTGCAAACTATGCACCTATCTTGCACCAACGCTAACACTACCTCCAAATAGAAAGAAGAGAGATTCCACATGACCCACGTCACCAAGGAGCTCCATCGGGTGCATGCAAAATGATTTCCGAGCCTATGTTACGCTCGACGCAAACCGTGCACCTATCTTGCATCAAGATTAGCACTATCTCTAAACAGAAAGAAGTGACATTCCACATGACCCACATCACCTAGGAGTTCCATTGGGTGCATCCAAAATGATTTCCTATTCTATGGTACGTTCGACGCAAACCGTGCACCTATCTTGCATCAAGATTAGCACAATGTCCAAACATACCAAAATGAGCTACCACTTGAGCCTCATCAACTAGTGGTACCATCGAGTCCGACCAAAATGATTTCTGAGCCTATGGTACGTCTAGTGCAAACCATGCACCTATCTTGCACCGACGCTAACACTACCTCCAAACAGAAAGAGGAGAGATTCCACATGACCCACATCACCAAGGAGGTCCATTGGTTGCATCAAAAATGATTTCCTAGCCTATGGTATGTTCGACGAAAACCATGTACTTATCTTACGTCAAGATTAGCACTCTCTCTCAATGGACCGAAACAAGCTTTTACTTGAGGCTCGTCACCTAGTGGTACCATCGGTTGTGTCCAAAACGATCTCAGAGCCTATGGTACGTCTAGCGCAAACCATGCACCTAGCTTGCTCCGACACTAACACTGCGTACCGAAATGAGCTTCCACTTAAGCCTCGTCACCTAGTGGTACCATTGGGTGCGACCAAAATGATTTTTGAGCCTATGGTACGTCTAGTGTAAACTATGCACCTATCTTGCACTGACGCTAACACTACCTCCAAATGGAAAGAAGAAAGATTCCACATGACCCACATCACCAAGGAGGTCCATTGGGTGCTTCAAAAATGATTTCCTAGCCTATGGTATGTTCGACGCAAAACGTGCACCTATCTTGCGTCAAGATTAGCACTATATCCAAACGTACCGAAATGAGCTTCCACTTGAGCCTCGTCACCTAGTGGTACCATTGGGTGCGACCAAAACGATTTTTGAGCCTATGGTAAGTCTAGTGCAAACCATGCACCTATCTTGCACCGACGCTAACACTATGTCCAAACTAAAAAGAAGAGAGATTTCACATGACCCACGTCACCAAGGAGCCCCATCGGGTGCATGCAAAATGATTTTCTGAGCCTATGTTACGTTCGATGCAAACCGTGCACCTATCTTGCATCAAGATTAGCACTATCTCCAAATGTACCGAAATGAGCTTTCACTTGAGCCTCGTCACCTAGTGGTACCAACAGGTGCGACCAAAATGATTTCTGAGCCTATGGTACGTCTAGTGCAAACCATGCACATATCTTGCACCGACGCAAACACTACCTCCAAACAGAAAGAAGAAAGATTCCACATGACCCACATCACCAAGGAGGTCCATTGGGTGCATCAAAAATGATTTCCTAGCCTATGGTACATTCGACGCAAACCGTGCACCTATCTTGCGTCAAGATTAGCACTATGTCCAAACGTACCGAAATGAGCTTCCACTTGAGCCTCGTCACCTAGTGGTACCATCGGGTGCGACCAAAATGATTTTTGAGCCTATGGTACGTCTAGTGCAAACTATGCACCTATCTTGCACCGACGCTAACACTACCTCCAAACAGAAAGAAGAGAGATTCCACATGACCCACGTCACCAAGGAGCTCCATCGGGTGCATGCAAAATGATTTTCGAGCCTATGTTATGCTCGACGCAAACCGTGCACCTATCTTGCGTCAAGATTAGCACTATCTCTAAACGGAAAGAAGTGACATTCCACATGACCCACGTCACCTAGGAGTTCCATTGGGTGCATCCCAAATGATTTCCTATCCTATGGTACGTTCGATGCAAACCGTGCACCTATTTTGCATCAAGATTAGCACAATGACCAAACGTACCAAAATGAGCTACCACTTGAGCCTCGTCACCTAGTGGTACCATCGGGTGTGACCAAAATGATTTCTAAGCCTATGGTACGTCTAGTGCAAACCATGCACCTATCTTGCACCGACGCTAACACTACATCCAAACAGAAAGAGGTGAGATTCCACATGACCCACATCAACAAGGAGGTCCATTGGCTGCATCAAAAATGATTTCCTAGGCTATGGTACGTTCGACGCAAACCATGCACTTATCTTGCGTCAAGATTAGCACTATCTCTCAATGGACCGAAACGAGCTTCCACTTGAGCCTCGTCACCTAGTGGTACCATTGGTTGCGTCCAAAACGATCTCAGGGCCTATGGTATGTCTAGCGCAAACTGTGCACCTAGCTTGCTCCGACACTAACACTGTCTCCAAACAGAAAGAAGTGAGATTCCACATAACCCACGTCACCTAGGAGTTCCATTGGGTGCATCCAAAATGATTTCCTATCCAATGGTATGTTCGACGCAAACCATGCACCTATCTTACGTCAAGATTAGCACTATGTCCAAATGTACCGAAATGAGCTTCCACTTAAGCCTCATCACCTAGTGGTACCATCGGGTGTGACCAAAATGATTTTGGAGCCTATGGTACGTCTAGTGCAAACCATGCACCTATCTTGAACCAACGCTAACACTACCTCCAAACGGAAAGAAGAAAGATTTCACATGACCCACATCACCAAGGAGGTCCATTGGGTGCATAAAAATGATTTCCTAGCATATGGTATGTTCGACGCAAACCGTGCACCTATCTTGCGTAAAGATTAGCACTATGTCCAAACGTACCGAAATGAGTATCCAGTTGAGCCTCATCACCTAGTGGTACCATCGGGTGCGACCAAAATGATTTTTGAGCCTATGGTACATCTAGTGCAAACCATGCACCTATCTTGCACCGACGCTAACACTACCTCCAAATGAAAAGAAGAGAGATTCCACATGACCCACCTCACCAAGGAGCTCCATCGGGTGCTTGCAAAATGATTTTCCGAGCCTATGTTACGTTCGACGCAAACCGTGCACCTATCTTGCATCAAGATTAGCACTATCTCCAAATATACCGAAATGAGCTTTCACTTGAGCCTTGTCACCTAGTGGTACCATCGGGTGCGACCAAAACGATTTCTGAGCCTATGGTATGTCTAGTGCAAACCATGCACCTATCTTGCACCGACGCTAACACTACCTCCAAACGGAAAGAAGAAAGATTCCACATGACCCACATCACCAAGGAGGTCCATTGGGTGCATCAAAAATGATTTCTTAGCCTGTGGTACGTTCGACGCAAACCATGCACATATCTTGCGTCAAGATTAGCACTATCTCTAAACGGACCGATACGAGCTTCCACTTGAGCCTCGTCACCTAGTGGTACCATCGGTTGCGTCCAAAACAATCTCAGAGCCTATGGTATGTCTAACGCAAACCATGCACCTAGCTTGCACTGACACTAACACTGTCTCCAAACAGAAAGAAGTGAGATTCCACATAACCCACGTCACCTAGGAGTTCCATTGGGTGCATCCAAAATGATTTCCTAGCCTATGGTATGTTCGACGCAAACCGTGCACCTATCTTGCGTCAAGATTAGCACTATCTCCAAATGTACTAAAATGAGCTTCCAGTTGAGCCTCGTCACCTAGTGGTACCATCAGGTGCGACCAAAATGATTTCTGAGCCTATGGTACGTCTAGTGCAAACCATGCACCTATCTTGCACCGACGCTAACACTATCTCCAAGCGGAAAGAAGAAAGATTCCACATGACCCACATCACCAAGGAGGTCCATTGGGTGCATCAAAAATGATTTCCTAGCCTATGGTATGTTCAACGCAAACCGTGCACCTATCTTGCATCAAGATTAGCACTATGTCCAAATGTACCGAAATGAGCTTCCACTTGAGCCTCGTCACCTTGTGGTACCATCGGGTGTGACCAAAACGATTTTTGAGCCTATGGTACGTCTAGTGCAAACCATGCACCTATCTTGCACCGATGCTAACACTACCTCCAAAAGAAAAGAAGAGAGATTCCACATGACCCATGTCACCAAGGAGCTCCATCGGGTGCATGCAAAATGATTTCCGAGCCTATGTTACGTTCGATGCAAACCATGCACCTATCTTGAATCAAGATTAGCACTATCTCCAAATATACCGAAATGAGCTTTCACTTGAGCCTCATCACCTAGTGGTACCATCGGGTGTGACCAAAACGATTTCTGAGCCTATGGTACGTCTAGTGCTGTCCATGCACCTATCTTGCACCGATGCTAACACTACCTCCAAATAGAAAGAGGAGAGATTCCACATGACCCACATCACCAAGGAGGTCCATTGGGTGCATCAAAAATGATTTCCTAGCCTATGGTACGTTCGATGCAAACCGTGCACTTATCTTGCGTCAAGATTAGCACTATCTATCAATGGACCAAAACGAGCTTCCACTTGAGCCTCGTCACCTAGTGGTACCATCGGTTGCATCCAAAATGATCTCAGAGCCTATGGTACATCTAGCACAAACCATGCACCTAGCTTGCTCCAACACTAACACTATCTCCAACCAGAAAGAAGTGAGATTCCACATAACCCATGTCACCTAGGAGTTCCATTGGGTGCATCCAAAATGATTTTCTATCCTATGGTATGTTTGACGCAAACCATGCACCTATCTTGCCTCAAGATTAGCACTATGTCCAAACGTACCGAAATGAGCTTCCACTTGAGCCTCGTCACCTAGTGGTACCATCGGGTGCAACCAAAACGATTTCTGAGCCTACGGTACGTCTAGTGCAAACCATGCATCTATCTTGCACCGACGCTAACACTACCTCCAAACAGAAAGAAGAGAGATTGCACATGACCCACATCACCAAGGAGCTCCATCGGGTGCATGCAAAATGATTTCCTAGCCTATGTTACGCTCGACGCAAACCGTGCACCTATCTTGCATAAAGATTGGCACTATCTCTAAACAGAAAGAAGTGACATTCCACAAGACCCACATCACCTAGGAGTTCCATTGGGTGCATCCAAAATGATTTCCTATCCTATGGTACGTTCGACGCAAACCATGCACCTATCTTGCATCAAGATTAGCACAATGTCCAAATGTACCAAAATGAGCTACCACTTGAGCCTCGTCAACTAGTGGTACCATCAGGTGCGACCAAAACGATTTCTGAGCCTATGGTACGTCTAGTGCAAACCATGCACCTATCTTGCACCGACGCTAACACTAACACCAAACAGAAAGAGGAGAGATTCCACATGACTCACATCACCAAGGAGGTCCATTGGTTGCATCAAAAATGATTTCCTAGCCTATGGTATGTTCGACGCAAACCGTGCACTTATCTTGCGTCAAGATTAGCACTCTCTCTCAACGGACCAAAACAAGCTTCCACTTGAGGCTCATCACCTAGTGGTACCATCGATTGCGTCCAAAATGATCTCAGAGCCTATGGTACGTCTAGCGCAAACCATGCACCTAGCTTGCTCCGACACTAACACTGTCTCCAAATAGAAAGAAGTGAGATTCCATATAACCCACGTCACCTAGGAGTTCCATTGGGTGCATCCAAAATGATTTCCTATCCTATGGTACGTTCAACGCAAACCGTGCACCTATCTTGTGTCGAGATTAGCACTATGTCCAAACGTACCGAAATGAGCTTCCACTTGAGCCTCGTCACCTAGTGGTACCATCGGGTGCGACCAAAACGATTTTTGAGCCTATGGTACGTCTAGTGCAAACCATGCACCTATCTTGCACCGACGCTAACACTACCTCCAAATAGAAAGAAGAAAGATTCCACATGACCCACATCACCAAGGAGGTCCATTGGGTGCATCAAAAATGATTTCCTAGCCTATGGTATGTTCGACGCAAACCGTGCACCTATCTTGCGTCAAGATTAGCACTATGTCCAAACGTACCGAAATGAACTTCCACTTGAGCCTCGTCACCTACTGGTACCATCGAGTGCGACCAAAATGATTTTTCAGCCTATGGTACGTCTAGTGCAAACCATGCACCTATCTTGCACCAACGCTAACACTACCTCCAAACAAAAAGAAGAGAGATTCCACATGACCCACGTCACCATGGAGCTCCATCGGGTGCATGCAAAATGATTTTCTGAGCCTATATTACGTTCGACGCAAACCGTGCACCTATCTTGCATCAAGATTAGCGCTATCTCTAAATGTACCGAAATGAGCTTTCACTTGAGCCTCGTCACCTAGTGGTACCATCGGGTGCGACCAAAACGATTTCTGAGCCTACGGTACGTCTAGTGCAAACCATGCACCTATCTTGCACCGACGCTAACACTACCTCCAAACGGAAAGAAGAAAGATTCCACATGACCCACATCACCAAGGAGGTCCATTGGGTGCATCAAAAATGATTTCCTAGCCTATGGTACATTCGACGCAAACCGTGCACCTATCTTGCATCAAGATTAGCACTATGTCCAAACGTACCGAAATGAGCTTCCACTTGAGCCTTGTCATCTAGTGGTACCATCAGGTGCGACCAAAACGATTTTTGAGCCTACGGTATGTCTAGTGCAAACTATGCACCTATCTTGCACCGACGCTAACACTACCTCCAAACAGAAAGAAGAGAGATTCCACATGACCCACATCACCAAGGAGCTCCATCGGGTGCATGCAAAATGATTTTCGAGCCTATGTTACGCTCGACGCAAACCGTGCACCTATCTTGCATCAAGATTAGCACTATCTCTAAATAGAAAGAAGTGACATTCCACATGACCCACATCACCTAGGAGTTCCATTGGGTGCATCCAAAATGATTTCCTATCCTATGGTACGTTCGACGCAAACCGTGCACCTATCTTGCATCAAGATTAGCACAATGTCCAAACGTACCAAAATGAGCTACCACTTGAGCCTCGCCAACTAGTGGTACTATCGGGTGTGACCAAAATGATTTCTGAGCCGATGGTACGTCTAGTGCAAACCATGCATCTATCTTGCATCGATGGTAACACTACCTCCAAACAGAAAGAGGAGAGATTCCACATGACCCACATCACCAAGGAGGTCCATTGGTTGCATCAAAAATGATTTCCTAGCCTATGGTACGTTCAACGCAAAACATGCACTTATCTTGAGTCAAGATTAGCACTGTCTCTCAACGGACCAAAACAAGGTTCCACTTGAGGCTCATCACCTAGTGGTACCATCGGTTGCGTCCAAAATGATCTCAGAGCCTATGGTACGTCTAGCGCAAACCATGCACCTAGCTTGCTCCGACACTAACACTGTCTCCAAATAGAAAGAAGTGAGATTCCATATAACCCACGTCACCTAGGAGTTCCATTGGGTGCATCCAAAATGATTTCCTATCCTATGGTACGTTCAATGCAAACCGTGCACCTATCTTGTGTCGAGATTAGCACTATGTCCAAACGTACCGAAATGAGCTTCCACTTGAGCCTCGTCACCTAGTGGTACCATCGGGTGCGACCAAAACGATTTTTGAGCCTATGGTACGTCTAGTGCAAACCATGCACCTATCTTGCACCGACGCTAACACTACCTCCAAATAGAAAGAAGAAAGATTCCACATGACCCACATCACCAAGGAGGTCCATTGGGATGCATCAAAAATGATTTCCTAGCCTATGGTACGTTCGATGCAAACCGTGCACCTATCTTGCGGCAAGATTAGCACTATGTCCAAACGTACCGAAATGAGCTTCCACTTGAGCTTCGTCACCTAGTGGTACCATCGAGTGCGACCAAAATGATTTTTGAGCCTATGGTACGTCTAGTGCAAACCATGCACCTATCTTGCACCGACACTAACACTACCTCCAAACAAAAAGAAGAGAGATTCCACATGACCCACGTCACCAAGGAGCTCCATCGGGTGCATGCAAAATGATTTTCCGAGCCTATATTACGTTCGACGTAAACCGTGCACCTATCTTGCATCCATATTAGCACTACCTCTAAATGTACCAAAATGAGCTTTCACTTGAGCCTCGTCACCTAGTGGTACCATCAGGTGCGACCAAAACGATTTCTGAGCCTACGGTACGTCTAGTGCAAACCATGCACCTATCTTGCACCGACACTAACACAACCTCCAAATAGAAAGAAGAAAGATTCCACATGACCCACATCACCAAGGAGGTCCATTGGGTGCATCAAAAATGATTTCCTAGCCTATGGTACGTTCGACGCAAACCGTGCACCTATCTTGCATCAAGATTAGCACTATGTCCAAACGTACCGAAATGAGCTTCCACTTGAGCCTCGTCACCTAGTGGTACCATCGGGTGCGACCAAAACGATTTTTGAGCCTATGGTACGTCTAGTGCAAACTATGCACCTATCTTGCACCAACGCTAACACTACCTCCAAATAGAAAGAAGAGAGATTCCACATGACCCACGTCACTAAGGAGCTCCATCGGGTGCATGCAAAATGATTTCCGAGCCTATGTTACGCTCGACGCAAACCGTGCACCTATCTTGCATCAAGATTAGCACTATCTCTAAACAAAAAGAAGTGACATTCCACATGACCCACATCACCTAGGAGTTCCATTGGGTGCATCCAAAATGATTTCCTATTCTATGGTACGTTCGACGCAAACCGTGCACCTATCTTGCATCAAGATTAGCACAATGTCCAAACATACCAAAATGAGCTACCACTTGAGCCTCATCAACTAGTGGTACCATCGAGTGCGACCAAAATGATTTCTGAGCCTATGGTACATGTAGTGCAAACCATGCACCTATCTTGCACCGACGCTAACACTACCTCCAAACAGAAAGAGGAGAGATTCCACATGACCCACATCACCAAGGAGGTCCATTGGTTGCATCAAAAATGATTTCCTAGCCTATGGTATGTTCAACGAAAACCGTGTACTTATCTTACGTCAAGATTAGCACTCTCTCTCAATGGACCGAAACAAGCTTCCACTTGAGGCTCGTCACCTAGTGGTACCATCGGTTGCGTCCAAAATGATCTCAGAGCCTATGGTACGTCTAGCGCAAACCATGCACCTAGCTTGCTCCGACACTAACACTGCGTACCGAAATGAGCTTCCACTTAAGCCTCGTCACCTAGTGGTACCATTGGGTGCGACCAAAACGATTTTTGAGCCTATGGTACGTCTAGTGTAAACTATGCACCTATCTTGCACTGACGCTAACACTACCTCCAAATGGAAAGAAGAAAGATTCCACATGACCCACATCACCAAGGTGGTCCATTGGGTGCTTCAAAAATGATTTCCTAGCCTATGGTATGTTCGACGCAAAACGTGCACCTATCTTGCGTCAAGATTAGCACTATATCCAAACGTACCGAAATGAGCTTCCACTTGAGCCTCGTCACCTAGTGGTACCATTGGGTGCGACCAAAACGATTTTTGAGCCTATGGTAAATCTAGTGCAAACCATGCACCTATCTTGCACCGACGCTAACACTATGTCCAAACGAAAAAGAAGAGAGATTTCACATGACCCACGTCACCAAGGAGCCCCATTGGGTGCATGCAAAATGATTTTCCGAGCCTATGTTATGTTCGATGCAAACCGTGCACCTATCTTGCATCAAGATTAGCACTATCTCCAAATGTACCGAAATGAGCTTTCACTTGAGCCTCGTCACCTAGTGGTACCAACAGGTGCGACCAAAATGATTTCTGAGCCTATGGTACGTCTAGTGCAAACCATGCACATATCTTGCACCGACGCAAACACTACCTCCAAACAGAAAGAAGAAAGATTCCACATGACCCACATCACCAAGGAGGTCCATTGGGTGCATCAAAAATGATTTCCTAGCCTATGGTACATTCGACGCAAACCGTGCACCTATCTTGTGTCAAGATTAGCACTATGTCCAAACGTACCGAAATGAGCTTCCACTTGAGCCTCGTCACCTAGTGGTACCATCGGGTGCGACCAAAACGATTTTTGAGCCTATGGTACGTCTAGTGCAAACTATGCACCTATCTTGCACCGACGCCAACACTACCTCCAAACAGAAAGAAGAGAGATTCCACATGACCCACGTCACCAAGGAGCTCCATCGGGTGCATGCAAAATGATTTTCGAGCCTATGTTATGCTCGACGCAAACCGTGCACCTATCTTGCGTCAAGATTAGCACTATCTCTAAACGGAAAGAAGTGACATTCCACATGACCCACGTCACCTAGGAGTTCCATTGGGTGCATCCAAAATGATTTCCTATCCTATGGTACGTTCGATGCAAACCGTGCACCTATTTTGCATCAAGATTAGCACAATGACCAAATGTACCAAAATGAGCTACCACTTGAGCCTCGTCACCTAGTGGTACCATCGGGTGTGACCAAAATGATTTCTAAGCCTATGGTACGTCTAGTGCAAACCATGCACCTATCTTGCACCGACGCTAACACTACCTCCAAACAGAAAGAGGTGAGATTCCACATGACCCACATCAACAAGGAGGTCCATTGGGTGCATCAAAAATGATTTCCTAGGCTATGGTACGTTCGACGCAAACCATGCACTTATCTTGCGTCAAGATTAGCACTATCTCTCAATGGACCGAAACGAGCTTCCACTTGAGCCTCGTCACCTAGTGGTACCATCGGTTGCGTCCAAAACGATCTCAGGGCCTATGGTATGTCTAGCGCAAACTGTGCACCTAGCTTGCTCCGACACTAACACTGTCTCCAAACAGAAAGAAGTGAGATTCCACATAACCCACGTCACCTAGGAGTTCCATTGGGTGCATCCAAAATGATTTCCTATCCAATGGTATGTTCAACGCAAACCGTGCACCTATCTTACGTCAAGATTAGCACTATGTCCAAATGTACCGAAATGAGCTTCCACTTAAGCCTCATCACCTAGTGGTACCATCGGGTGTGACCAAAATGATTTTGGAGCCTATGGTACGTCTAGTGCAAACCATGCACCTATCTTGAACCAACGCTAACACTACCTCCAAACGGAAAGAAGAAAGATTTCACATGACCCACATCACCAAGGAGGTCCATTGGGTGCATAAAAATGATTTCCTAGCCTGTGGTACGTTCGACGCAAACCGTGCACCTATCTTGCGTAAAGATTAGCACTATGTCCAAACGTACCGAAATGAGTATCCAGTTGAGCCTCATCACCTAGTGGTACCATCGGGTGCGACCAAAATGATTTTTGAGCCTATGGTACATCTAGTGCAAACCATGCACCTATCTTGCACCGACGCTAACACTACCTCCAAATGAAAAGAAAAGAGATTCCACATGACCCACCTCACCAAGGAGCTCCATCGGGTGCATGCAAAATGATTTTCCGAGCCTATGTTCCGTTCGACGCAAACCGTGCGCCTATCTTGCATCAAGATTAGCACTATCTCCAAATATACCGAAATGAGCTTTCACTTGAGCCTTGTCACCTAGTGGTACCATCGGGTGCGACCAAAACGATTTCTGAGCCTATGGTATGTCTAGTGCAAACCATGCACCTATCTTGCACCGACGCTAACACTACCTCCAAACGGAAAGAAGAAAGATTCCACATGACCCACATCACCAAGGAGGTCCATTGGGTGCATCAAAAATGATTTCCTAGCCTGTGGTACGTTCGACGCAAACCATGCACATATCTTGCGTCAAGATTAGCACTATCTCTAAACGGACCGATACGAGCTTCCACTTGAGCCTCGTCACCTAGTGGTACCATCGGTTGCGTCCAAAACAATCTCAGAGCCTATGGTATGTCTAAC
Source organism: Miscanthus floridulus (assembly GCF_019320115.1). Classification (NCBI taxonomy): domain Eukaryota; kingdom Viridiplantae; phylum Streptophyta; class Magnoliopsida; order Poales; family Poaceae; genus Miscanthus; species Miscanthus floridulus. The sequence continues at coordinate 25,783,788 of NC_089590.1, read as the reverse complement.
GCAAACCATGCACCTAGCTTGCACCGACACTAACACTGTCTCCAAACAGAAAGAAGTGAGATTCCACATAACCCACGTCACCTAGGAGTTCCATTGGGTGCATCCAAAATGATTTCCTAGCCTATGGTATGTTCGACGCAAACCGTGCACCTATCTTGCGTCAAGATTAGCACTATCTCCAAATGTACTAAAATGAGCTTCCACTTGAGCCTCGTCACCTAGTGGTACCATCAGGTGTGACCAAAATGATTTCTGAGCCTATGGTACGTCTAGTGCAAACCATGCACCTATCTTGCACCGACGCTAACACTATCTCCAAGCGGAAAGAAGAAAGATTCCACATGACCCACATCACCAAGGAGGTCCATTGGGTGCATCAAAAATGATTTCCTAGCCTATGGTATGTTCAACACAAACCGTGCACCAATCTTGCATCAAGATTAGCACTATGTCCAAATGTACCGAAATGAGCTTCCACTTGAGCCTCGTCACCTTGTGGTACCATCGGGTGCGACCAAAACGATTTTTGAGCCTATGGTACGTCTAGTGCAAACCATCACCTATCTTGCACCGACGCTAACACTACCTCCAAAAGAAAAGAAGAGAGATTCCACATGACCCATGTCACCAAGGAGCTCCATCGGGTGCATGCAAAATGATTTCCGAGCCTATGTTACGTTCGATGCAAACCGTGCACCTATCTTGAATCAAGATTAGCACTATCTCCAAATGTACCGAAATGAGCTTTCACTTGAGCCTCATCACCTAGTGGTACCATCGGGTGTGACCAAAACGATTTCTGAGCCTATGGTACGTCTAGTGCTGTCCATGCACCTATCTTGCACCGACGCTAACACTACCTCCAAATAGAAAGAGGAGAGATTCCACATGACCCACATCACCAAGGAGGTCCATTGGGTGCATCAAAAATGATTTCCTAGCCTATGGTACGTTCGATGCAAACCGTGCACTTATCTTGCGTCAAGATTAGCACTATCTATCAATGGACCAAAACGAGCTTCCACTTGAGCCTCGTCACCTAGTGGTACCATCGGTTGCATCCAAAACGATCTCAGAGCCTATGGTACATCTAGCACAAACCATGCACCTAGCTTGCTCCAACACTAACACTTTCTCCAACCAGAAAGAAGTGAGATTCCACATAACCCATGTCACCTAGGAGTTCCATTGGGTGCATCCAAAATGATTTTCTATCCTATGGTATGTTTGACGCAAACCATGCACCTATCTTGCCTCAAGATTAGCACTATGTCCAAACGTACCGAAATGAGCTTCCACTTGAGCCTCGTCACCTAGTGGTACCATCAGGTGCGACCAAAATGATTTCTGAGCCTATGGTACATCTAGTGCAAACCATGCACCTATCTTGCACCGACGCTAACACTACCTCCAAACGGAAAGAAGAAAGATTCCACATGACCCACATCACCAAGGAGGTCCATTGGGTGCATCAAAAATGGTTTCCTAGCCTATGGTATGTTCGATGCAACCCGTGCACCTATCTTGCGTCAAGATTAGCACTATGTCCAAACGTACCGAAATGAGCTTCCACTTGAGCCTCATCACCTAGTGGTACCATCGGGTGTGACCAAAATGATTTTTGAGCCTATGGTACGTCTAGTGCAAACTATGCACCTATCTTGCACCGACGCTAACACTACCTCCAAATAGAAAGAAGAGACATTCCACATGACCCACGTCACCAAGGAGCTCCATCGGGTGCATGCAAAATGATTTCTGAGCCTATGCTACGCTCGACGCAAACCGTGCACCTATCTTGCGTCAAGATTAGCACTATCTCTAAATGGAAAGAAGTGACATTCCACATGACCCACGTCACCTAGGAGTTCCATTGGGTGCATCCAAAATGATTTCCTATCCAATGGTACGTTCGACGCAAACCATGCACCTATCTTGCATTAAGATTAGCACAATGTCCAAACGTACCAAAATGAGCTACCACTTGAGCCACGTCACCTAGTGGTACCATCGGGTGCGACCAAAATGATTTCTAAGCCTATGGTACGTCTAGTGCAAACCATGCACCTATCTTGCACCGACGCTAACACTACCTCCAAACAGAAAGAAGAAAGATTCCACAAGACCCACATCACCAAGGTGGTCGATTTGGTGCATCAAAAATGATTTCCTAGCCTATGGTACATTCGACGCAAACCGTGCACCAATCTTGCGTTAAGATTAGCACTATGTCCAAATGTACTGAAATGAGCTTCCACTTGAGCCTCGTCACCTAGTGGTACCATCGGGTGCGACCAAAACGATTTCTGAGCCTATGGTACGTCTAGTGCAAACCATGCACCTATCTTGCACCGATGCTAACACTACCTCCAAACAGAAAGAGGAGAGATTCCACATGACCCACATCACCAAGGAGGTCCATTGGGTGCATCAAAAATGATTTCCTATCCTATGGTACGTTCGTTGAAAACCGTGCACTTATCTTGCGTCAAGATTAGCACTATCTCTAAATGGACTGAAACGAGCTTCCACTTGAGCCTCGTCACCTAGTGGTACCATCGGTTGCGTCCAAAACGATCTTAGAGCCTATGGTACGTCTAGCGCAAACCATGCACCTAGCTTGCACCGACACTAACACAGTCTCCAAACAGAAAGAAGTGAGATTCCACATAACCCACGTCACCTAGGAGTTCCATTGGGTGCATCCAAAACGATTTTCTGAGCCTATGTTATGTTCGACGCAAACCGTGCACCTATCTTGCATCAAGATTAGCACTATCTCCAAATGTACCGAAATGAGCTTTCACTTGAGCCTCATCACCTAGTGGTACCATCGGGTGTGACCAAAACGATTTCTGAGCCTATGGTACGTCTAGTGCAAACCATGCACCTATCTTGCACCGATGCTAACACTACCTCCAAACAGAAAGAAATAAGATTCCACATGACCCACATCACCAAGGAGGTCCATTGGGTGCATCAAAAATGATTTCCTAGCCTATGGTACGTTCGACGCAAACCGTGCACCTTTCTTGCATCAAGATTAGCACTATGTCCAAACGTACCGAAATGAGCTTCCACTTGAGCCTCGTCACCTAGTGGTACCATCGGGTGCGACCAAAACGATTTCTAAGCCTATGGTACGTCTAGTGCAAACCATGCACCTATCTTGCACCAACGCTAACACTACCTCCAAACAGAAAGAGGAGAGATTCCACATGACCCACATCACCAAGGAGGTCCATTGGGTGCATCAAAAATGATTTCCAAGCCTATGGTACGTTCGATGCAAACCATGCACTTATCTTGCGTCAAGATTAGCACTATCTCTAAATGGACCGAAACGAGCTTCCACTTGAGCCTCGTCACCTAGTGGTACCATCGGTTGCGTCCAAAACGATCTTAGAGCCTATGGTACGTCTAGCGCAAACTATGCACCTCTCTTGCACCGACACAAACACTGTCTCCAAATGGAAAGAAGTGAGATTCCACATAACCCACGTCACCTAGGAGTTCAATTGGGTGCATCCAAAATGATTTCCTAGCCTATGGTATGTTTGACGCAAACCGTGCACCTATCTTGCGTCAAGATTAGCACTATCTCCAAATGTACCGAAATGAGCTTCCACTTGAGCCTCGTCACCCAGTGGTACTACCGGTTGCGACCAAAATGATTTATTAGCCTATGGAACGTCAAGTGCAAACCAAGCACCTATCTTGCACCGACGCTAACACTACCTCCAAACAGAAAGAAGAAAGATTCCACATGACCCACATCACCAAGGAGGTCCATTGGGTGCATCAAAAATGATTTCCTAGCCTATGGGACGTTCGACGCAAACCGTGCACCTATCTTGCGTCAAGATTAGCACTATGTCCAAACGTACCGAAATGAGCTTCCACTTGAGCCTTGTCACCTAGTGGTACCATCGGGTGCGACCAAAATGATTTTTGAGCCAATGGTACGACTAGTGCAAACCATGCAACTATCTTGCACCGATGCTAACACTACCTTCAAACGAAAAGAAGAGAGATTCCACATGACCCATGTCACCAAGGAGCTCCATCGGGTGCATCCAAAATGATTTTCCGAGCCTACGTTATGTTCAACAAACCGTGCACCTATCTTGCATCAAGATTAGCACTATCTCCAAATGTACCAAAATGAGCTTTCACTTGAGCCTCGTCACCTAGTGTTACCATCAGGTGCGACCAAAACGATTTTTGAGCCTATGGTACGTCTAGTGAAACCAAGCACCTATCTTGCACCGATGCTAACACTGCCTCCAAACGGAAAGAAGAAAGATTCCACATGACCCACATCACCAAGGAGGTCCATTGGGTGCATCAAAAATGATTTCCTAGCCTATGGTACGTTTGATGCAAACCATGCACTTATCTTGCGTCAAGATTAGCACTATCTCTAAACGGACTGAAACGAGCTTCCACTTGAGCCTCGTCACCTAGTGGTACCATCGGTTGCGTCCAAAACGATCTCAGAGCCTATGGTACGTCTAGCGCAAACCATGCACTTAGCTTGCACCAACACAAACAAAGTCTCCAAACAGAAAGAAGTGAGATTCTACATAACCCACGTCACCTAGGAGTTCCATTGGGTGCATCCAAAATGATTTTTCGAGCCTATGTTATGTTCGACGCAAACCGTGCACCTATCTTGCATCAAGATTAGCACTATCTCCAAATGTACCGAAATAAGCTTTCACTTGAGCCTCGTCACCTAGTGGTACCATCAGGTGTGACCAAAACAATTTCTGAGCCTATGGTACGTCTAGTGCAAACCATGCACCTATCTTGCACCGATGCTAACACTACCTCCAAACGGAAAGAAATAAGATTCCACAAGACCCACATCACCAAGGAGGTCCATTGGGTGCATCAAAAATGATTTCCTAGCCTATGGTACATTCGACGCAAACTGTGCACCTATCTTGCATTAAGATTAGCACTATGTCCAAACGTACCGAAATGAGCTTCCACTTGAGCCTCATCACCTAGTGGTACCATCGGGTGCGACCAAAACGATTTCTGAGCCTATGGTACATCTAGTGCAAACCATGCACCTATCTTGCACCGATGCTAACACTACCTCCAAACAGAAAGAGGAGAGATTCCACATGACCCACATCACAAAGGAGGTCCATTGGGTGCATCAAAAATGATTTCCTAGCCTATGGTACGTTCGACGCAAACCGTGCACCTATCTTGCGTCAAGATTAGCACTATGTCCAAACATACTGAAATGAGCTTCCACTTGAGCCTCATCACCTAGTGGTACCATCGGGTGTGACCAAAATGATTTTTGAGCCTATGGTACGTCTAGTGCAAACTATGCACCTATCTTGCACCGACGCTAACACTACCTCCAAACAGAAAGAAGAGGGATTCCACATGACCCATGTCACCAAGGAGCTCCATCGGGTGCGTGCAAAATGATTTCCGAGCCTATGTTACCCTCGACCCAAACCGTGCACCTATCTTGCATCAAGATTAGCACTATCTCTAAATAGAAAGAAGTGACATTCCACATGACCCACATCACCTAGGAGTTCCCTTGGGTGCATCCAAAATGATTTCCTATCCTATGGTACGTTCGACGCAAACCGTGCACCCATCTTGCATTAAGATTAGCACAATGTCCAAACGTACCAAAATGAGCTACCACTTGAGCCTCGTCACCTAGTGGTACCATCGGGTGCGACCAAAATGATTTCTGAGCCTATGGTACGTTTAGTGCAAACCATGCACCTATCTTGCACCGACGCTAACACTACCTCCAAATAGAAAGAGGAGAGATTCCACATGACCCACATCACCAAGGAGGTCCATTGGCTGCATCAAAAATGATTTCCTAGGCTATGGTACGTTCGACGCAAACCGTGCACTTATCTTGCGTCAAGATTAGCACTATCTCTCAACGGACCGATACGAGCTTTCACTTGAGCCTTGTCACCTAGTGGTACCATCGGTTGCGTCCAAAATGATCTCAGAGCCTATGGTACGTCTAGCGCAAACTGTGCACCTAGCTTGCTCCGACACTAACACTGTCTCCAAATGGAAAGAAGTGAGATTCCACATGACCCACGTCACCTAGGAGTTCCATTGGGTGCATCCAAAATGATTTCCTATCCTATGGTACGTTTGACACAAACTGTGCACCAATCTTACATCAAGATTAGCACTATGTCCAAATGTACCAAAATGAGCTTCCACTTGAGCCTCGTCACCTAGTGGTACCATCGGGTGCAACCAAAATGATTTTTGAGCCTATGGTACATCTAGTGCAAACCATGCACCTATCTTGCACCGACGCTAACACTACCTCCAAACAGAAAGAAGAAAGATTCCACATGACCTGCATCACCAAGGAGGTCCATTGGGTGCATAAAAAATGATTTCCTAGCCTATGGTACGTTCGACGTAAACCGTGCACCTATCTTGCGTCAAGATTAGCACTATGTCCAAACGTACCGAAATAAGTTTCCACTTGAGCCTCGTCACCTAGTGGTACCATCGGGTGTGACCAAAACGATTTTTGAGCCTATGGTACGTCTAGTGCAAACCATTCACCTATCTTGCACTGACGCTAACACTACCTCCAAATGAAAAGAAGAGAGATTCCACATGACCCACATCACCAAGGAGCTCCATCGGGTGGATGCAAAATGATTTTCCGAGCCTATGTTATGTTCGATGCAAACCGTGCACCTATCTTGCATCAAGATTGGCACTATCTCCAAATGTACCAAAATGAGCTTTCACTTGAGCCTTGTCACCTAGTGGTACCATCGGGTGCGACCAAAACGATTTCTGAGCCTATGGTACATCTAGTGCAAACCATGCACCTATCTTGCACCGACGCTAACACTACCTCCAAACAGAAAGAAGAAAGATTCCACAAGACCCACATCACCAAGGTGGTCGATTTGGTGCATCAAAAATGATTTCCTAGCCTATGGTACGTTCGACGCAAACCGTGCACCTATCTTGCGTTAAGATTAGCACTATGTCCAAATGTACTGAAATGAGCTTCCACTTGAGCCTCGTCACCTAGTGGTACCATCGGGTGCGACCAAAACGATTTCTGAGCCTATGGTACGTCTAGTGCAAACCATGCACCTATCTTGCACCGATGCTAACACTACCTCCAAACAGAAAGAGGAGAGATTCCACATGACCCACATCACCAAGGAGGTCCATTGGGTGCATCAAAAATGATTTCCTATCCTATGGTACGTTCGTTGAAAACCGTGCACTTATCTTGCGTCAAGATTAGCACTATCTCTAAATGGACTGAAACGAGCTTCCACTTGAGCCTCGTCACCTAGTGGTACCATCGGTTGCGTCCAAAACGATCTTAGAGCCTATGGTACGTCTAGCGCAAACCATGCACCTAGCTTGCACCGACACTAACACAGTCTCCAAACAGAAAGAAGTGAGATTCCACATAACCCACGTCACCTAGGAGTTCCATTGGGTGCATCCAAAACGATTTTCTGAGCCTATGTTATGTTCGACGCAAACCGTGCACCTATCTTGCATCAAGATTAGCACTATCTCCAAATGTACCGAAATGAGCTTTCACTTGAGCCTCATCACCTAGTGGTACCATCGGGTGTGACCAAAACGATTTCTGAGCCTATGGTACATCTAGTGCAAACCATGCACCTATCTTGCACCGATGCTAACACTACCTCCAAACGGAAAGAAATAAGATTCCACATGACCCACATCACCAAGGAGGTCCATTGGGTGCATCAAAAATGATTTCCTAGCCTATGGTACATTCGACGCAAACTGTGCACCTATCTTGCATTAAGATTAGCACTATGTCCAAACGTACCGAAATGAGCTTCCACTTGAGCCTCATCACCTAGTGGTACCATCAGGTGCGACCAAAACGATTTCTGAGCCTATGGTACATCTAGTGCAAACCATGCACCTATCTTGCACCGATGCTAACACTACCTCCAAACAGAAAGAGGAGAGATTCCACATGACCCACATCACAAAGGAGGTCCATTGGGTGCATCAAAAATGATTTCCTAGCCTATGGTACGTTCGACGCAAACCGTGCACCTATCTTGCGTCAAGATTAGCACTATGTCCAAACATACTGAAATGAGCTTCCACTTGAGCCTCATCACCTAGTGGTACCATCGGGTGTGACCAAAATGATTTTTGAGCCTATGGTACGTCTAGTGCAAACTATGCACCTATCTTGCACCGACGCTAACACTACCTCCAAACAGAAAGAAGAGGGATTCCACATGACCCATGTCACCAAGGAGCTCCATCGGGTGCGTGCAAAATGATTTCCGAGCCTATGTTACCCTCGACCCAAACCGTGCACCTATCTTGCATCAAGATTAGCACTATCTCTAAATAGAAAGAAGTGACATTCCACATGACCCACATCACCTAGGAGTTCCCTTGGGTGCATCCAAAATGATTTCCTATCCTATGGTACGTTCGACGCAAACCATGCACCCATCTTGCATTAAGATTAGCACAATGTCCAAACGTACCAAAATGAGCTACCACTTGAGCCTCGTCACCTAGTGGTACCATCGGGTGCGACCAAAATGATTTCTGAGCCTATGGTACGTTTAGTGCAAACCATGCACCTATCTTGCACCGACGCTAACACTACCTCCAAATAGAAAGAGGAGAGATTCCACATGACCCACATCACCAAGGAGGTCCATTGGCTGCATCAAAAATGATTTCCTAGGCTATGGTACGTTCGACGCAAACCGTGCACTTATCTTGCGTCAAGATTAGCACTATCTCTCAACGGACCGATACGAGCTTTCACTTGAGCCTTGTCACCTAGTGGTACCATCGGTTGCGTCCAAAACGATCTCAGAGCCTATGGTACGTCTAGCGCAAACTGTGCACCTAGCTTGCTCCGACACTAACACTGTCTCCAAATGGAAAGAAGTGAGATTCCACATGACCCACGTCACCTAGGAGTTCCATTGGGTGCATCCAAAATGATTTCCTATCCTATGGTACGTTTGACACAAACTGTGCACCAATCTTACATCAAGATTAGCACTATGTCCAAATGTACCAAAATGAGCTTCCACTTGAGCCTCGTCACCTAGTGGTACCATCGGGTGCAACCAAAATGATTTTTGAGCCTATGGTACGTCTAGTGCAAACCATGCACCTATCTTGCACCGACGCTAACACTACCTCCAAACAGAAAGAAGAAAGATTCCACATGACCTGCATCACCAAGGAGGTCCATTGGGTGCATAAAAAATGATTTCCTAGCCTATGGTACGTTCGACGTAAACCGTGCACCTATCTTGCGTCAAGATTAGCACTATGTCCAAACGTACCGAAATAAGTTTCCACTTGAGCCTCGTCACCTAGTGGTACCATCGGGTGTGACCAAAACGATTTTTGAGCCTATGGTACGTCTAGTGCAAACCATTCACCTATCTTGCACTGACGCTAACACTACCTCCAAATGAAAAGAAGAGAGATTCCACATGACCCACATCACCAAGGAGCTCCATCGGGTGGATGCAAAATGATTTTCCGAGCCTATGTTATGTTCGATGCAAACCGTGCACCTATCTTGCATCAAGATTGGCACTATCTCCAAATGTACCAAAATGAGCTTTCACTTGAGCCTTGTCACCTAGTGGTACCATCGGGTGCGACCAAAACGATTTCTGAGCCTATGGTACATCTAGTGCAAACTATGCACCTATCTTGCACCGACGCTAACACTACCTCCAAACGGAAAGAAGAAAGATTCCACATGACCCACATCACCGAGGAGGTCCATTGGGTGCATAAAAAATGATTTCCTAGCCTACCGTGCACCTATCTTGCGTCAAGATTAGCACTATGTCCAAACATACCGAAATGAGCTTCCACTTGAGCCTCATCACCTAGTGGTACCATCGGGTGCGACCAAAATGATTTTTGAGCCTATGGTACGTCTAGTGCAAACTATGCACCTATCTTGCACCGATGCTGACACTACCTCCAAATAGAAAGAAGGGAGATTCCACATGACCCACGTGACCAAGGAGCTCCATCGGGTGCATGAAAAATGATTTCTGAGCCTATGTTATGCTCAACGCAAACCGTGCACCTATCTTGCGTCAAGATTAGCACTATCTCTAAATAGAAAGAAGAGAGATTCCACATGACCCACATCACCAAGGAGCTCCATCGGGTGCATGCAAAATGATTTTCCACGCCTATGTTATGTTCAACAAACTGTGCACCTATCTTGCATCAAGATTAGCACTATCTCCAAATGTATCGAAATGAGCTTTCACTTGAGCCTCGTCACCTAGTGGTACCATCGGGTGCGACCAAAACGATTTCTGAGCCTATGGTACGTCTAGTGCAAACCATGCACCTATCTTGCACCGATGCTAACACTACCTCCAAACGGAAAGAAGAAAGATTCCACATGACCCACATCACCAAGGAGGTCCATTGGGTGCATCAAAAATGATTTCCTAGCCTATGGTACGTTCGACGCAAACCATGCACTTATCTTGCGTCAAGATTAGCACTATCTCTAAACGGACTAAAACGAGCTTCCACTTGGGCCTCATCACCTAGTGGTACCATCGGTTGCGTCCAAAATGATCTCAGAGCCTATGGTATGTCTAGCACAAACCATGCACCTAGCTTGCACCGACACTAACACAGTCTCCAAATAGAAAGAAGTGAGATTCCACATAACCCACGTCACCTAGGAGTTCCATTGGGTGCATCCAAAATGATTTTCTGAGCCTATGTTATGTTCGACGCAAACCTAGCACCTATCTTGCATCAAGATTAGCACCATCTCCAAATGTACCGAAATGAGCTTTCACTTGAGCCTTGTCACCTAGTGGTACCATCGATTGCGACCAAAACGATTTTTGAGCCTATGGTACGTCTAGTGCAAACCATGCACCTATCTTGCACCGATGCTAACACTACCTCCAAATGGAAAGAAATAAGATTCCACAGGACCCACATCACCAAGGAGGTCCATTGGGTGCATCAAAAATGATTTCCTAGCCTATGGTACATTCGACGCAAACCGTGCATCTATCTTGCGTCAAGATTAGCACTATGTCCAAACATACCAAAATGAGCTTCCACTTGAGCCTCGTCACCTAGTGGTACCACCGGGTGTGACCAAAATAATTTTTGAGCCTATGGTACATCTAGTGCAAACTATGCACCTATCTTGCACCGACGCTAATACTACCTCCAAATAGAAAGAAGAGGGATTCCACATGACCCACGTCACCAAGGAGCTCCATCGGGTGCGTGCAAAATGATTTCCGAGCCCATGTTACACTCGACCCAAACCGTGCACCTATCTTGCGTCAAGATTAGCACTATCTCTAAACGGAAAGAAGTGACATTCCACATGACCCACATCACCTAGGAGTTCCATTGGGTGCATCCAAAATGATTTCCTATCCTATGGTACGTTCGACGCAAACCGTGCACCCATCTTGCATCAAGATTAGCACAATGTCCAAATGTACCAAAATGAGCTACCACTTGAGCCTCGTCACCTAGTGGTACCATCAGGTGCGACCAAAACAATTTCTGAGCCTATGGTACGTCTAGTGCAATCCATGCACCTATCTTGCACCGACGCTAACACTACCTCCAAACAGAAAGAGGAGAGATTCCACATGACCCACATCACCAAGGAGGTCCATTGGCTGCATCAAAAATGATTTCTAGGCTATGGTACGTTCAACGCAAACCATGCACTTATCTTGCGTCAAGATTAGCACTATCTCTCAATGGACCGAAACGAGCTTCCACTTGAGCCTCGTCACCTTGTGGTACCATCGGTTGCGTCCAAAATGATCTCAGAGCCTATGGTACGTCTAGCGCAAACCGTGCACCTAGCTTGCTCCGACACTAACACTATTTCCAAATGGAAAGAAGTGAGATTCCACATAACCCACGTCACCTAGGAGTTCCATTGGGTGCATCCAAAATGATTTCCTATCCTATGGTATGTTTGACGCAAACCGTGCACCTATCTTGCGTCAATATTAGCACTATGTCCAAACGTACCGAAATGAGCTTCCACCTAAGCCTCGTCTCCTAGTGGTACCATCGGGTGTGACCAAAATGATTTTTGAGCCTATGGTACGTCTAGTGCAAACCATGCACCTATCTTGTACCGACGCTAACACTACCTCCAAACAGAAAGAAGAAAGATTCCACATGACCCACATCACCAAGGAGGTCCATTGGGTGCATAAAAAATGATTTCCTAGCCTATGGTAGGTTCGACACAAACCGTGCACCTATCTTGCGTCAAGATTAGCACTATGTCCAAACGTACCGAAATGAGTTTCCACTTGAGCCTCATCACCTAGTGGTACCGTCAAGTGTGACCAAAATGATTTTTGAGCCTATGGTACGTCTAGTGCAAATCATGCACCTATCTTGCACCGACGCTAACACTACCTCCAAACGAAAAGAAGAGAGATTCCACATGACCGATGTCACCAAGGAGCTCCATCAGGTGTATGCAAAATGATTTTTTGAGTGTATGTGTAACAAAACCGACCAAATCATAAGAACGTAAGTACAAAAACAATCACCGAAGCGATCGAATTCCTGTACTTAAGCTCCCATAATCCTGGTAGTTTAGAAATCACGAAGGATTTCAACCAACTTTCGACATACAAACCAAGATCATAGTGATTCAACACAACACATCATCCGTTACAACATTTCGCAAGTAGCATTCGGATTACATCCATCAGAGTTGAAATAGAATATTACAAACCAAGTTTGAGTGTGCGGAAGCAACATAGTTTGGTACAAACATCATAGTTTTCAATTACATTGCCAAGTCTGAGTCATGTCCCACAAAAGCATTATCAGGTATGAGAACTAGTAGAGACCATGCTCAATGGTCTAGTCTTCATCCCCAGCTGGGAGAAGGTAGTACTTGCAGCAACCAAAGTAGAACTGGTCATCTGCAACAGGTGGGAGATAAACCCTGAGTACGAGAAGGTACTCAGCTAGACTTACCCGTCAAAACTAGAAATAAAAGACACCAAGGATCATGCAAGGCTTTTCAGGTGGGCTAGCTCGACACAGTTGCATAAAAGAGCTTATGATTATAGTAACCAATTTAACTTAGCATCAAGCTTATCATTATTTACTTGTCCACTAGATTAGCACCTGTACTAGAGCACTCACTTATTAGGAGCAAACAATATTAACCATAGCAGGTATAATAAGGTTGTCATCATCATTTCCGAACCATTATGTTATTAAGTGTATCTACATTGGAGATAAGCCCGTCAAGTTCTCACTAACCGGGAGAGACAGCGACTCGAATCGAATTACAACTCAGCTGAGGGGGTATTCCTAACTCTCACCCTGGCATACTTAGCAAGGGTAGCCGTGGGTTACCTTTGGGACAACTCAGGAACCAAATTCATGGGTTCGATCAGCGCCAGCGCTCTCAGGGATTACCCTTCTGCCAGGATGATCAGGACTTTTAAATCACCTGCCCTTGGACTCACGCCTATGGCTCCCTTCCGAGGCGTACTTTATACTTATCGACTCCCGGCCTGAGTTGAGCTACTCGGCTTCGCGGTCGGTCATCGGACACGGCCAACTAAGAGAGAGGCATGCGTTCAACATGAATAGGAAAGGCTCCAAGAATCAGTCCTTAGGCAACACAGACGGAGTCACTGCAAACTGGCAAGCCTCCGTCCGGTCTTCATTTCAAATTAAGACTGGTTCTTTTCCACGATAGCAAATATAGCCAACCGTGCCACACGCATCTTCCTATATATCGCAGGTGATAGGAAATCACCCGACTTCTACCGCGTTTAAGCAGGGCTAAGCACTATACGAGCCTGAGCTACATAGGAGTCAAGGTAACAATATCTGGACAAGGATTGGGTAACCAATGCAGCAATTGTTTGCATCCAACACCTAAACTTAATGCAACAATATAGATATAGATATATAATAATAATAATGTAACTGCATTTCGGAAATTAGGAGGCTTAATATGCTCCGGGGCTTGCCTTTCACAAAGTTGCAAGGACAGTGATCTGGGCACTCAACGGCGACCTCGTCTGGCACTTCTCCTGAAGGCTGCTCCTCCTGAATCTCCGGTGTCGGCTGCTGCTGCTCGCTTGGTTCCTCGAATTCTAGTAGGGTCACTCCTTCCAGTACACCTATTGCATGCCGATGCAAAAGATAAATACCATGGATGCATAAGGAATGACATGATGCTCATGATGAATGAATCACAGTAAGTGTTTACCAAAAATATCACAGGACACTCGTTTACCGAGTAAGACTAGCCCTATTCAGATCACTTTAAGCATGTATCTAACTTAACTTAAAGAACAAGATCAACTTACCTAACTTGCATAACCTAAGATAAAGATGCTCATCTTCGGTTAAAGGCCTAATACCTAGGAACATTACCACAACTTAGAAATAGTAACGGTATACATAATTTAACATTTAAAGTTTCATATGTATACAAGTATTCCCGTAATTAAATCACAACAAGAGTTATACAAATCCAAATGACTTGTATGAGGACATTCTGGAAAGCTTATGAAATGTTCTACAAATCAATGGTAAACAGCAAAGCATGATTCTGATGTTAACCAAATCAATTTCCAGCAAACCTAGAATCTATCCAGAATGACAGGGTTACTAACTTAATTATTTAAAGATTGTGCAAAAGCATACTTTGATCAAACCAAATTTACCAACTTGTTTTTCATACATAAGAAACATCAGAAAGTATAGGGCCAACTTCTAAATAAATTATTTAGTATTCTTTTCCAATTTATTTAATTAATTAGGTGATTTAAGCAATATATAGTAAAACTATTCATAAAAATCTACAAAATTTACAGTAGCTATCTCATGCTGCACATAGACTACCATAAAAATTTCAAAGCCATTGGGCAAACATAACTTGCTGTATCCAAAATAACAGATGACATGTCTAATTTGAGCATAATTAGGAAACCCTAATGAAAAGTGTCAAGCAATAGATTTCACATTTTTCCTAGCATCATTCTAGAATAAGAACCTTACTCACCAAATTTTACCTATACTGGATCTATAGAAAAATTATGAAAATTCACACAAGATCCATCCATTAATAAAAGGAATTTCTATAGCTTAAAAACTACACATGCACTAGCTCTGACATTTTAACTAGAGCTTCTAATAAGAAATAATAGCCTACCCAAAAAATTTCATAATTTTTGGACCAAAGAAACTCAAGATAAAATTCAAACAAGTTTGCATGCATCTAAAAACACATTTCAAAGTCATATTTAATTCATCCAAATTTTCTAAAACATATGCTCATATAATATTTTTATTAAATACTATACATTACTAGGAACTCAACAAAATTAGAACCACATCATTTGGATCTACCATCTAAGAGCTACATATTTTTGAATATGTACATAAATCTGTGAAATAATAAAACAAAACAAAATAGGAAAATCCTACACAGCTACTGGGCCAGCCCAAAGAATCACGGCGGCCCACGACTCACGCGCTGGTGTGGCCCAACGCGATGTGGCCCACGCTGGGCTCCCGCCTCAGCCATGACGGCTGACAAGAGGGGCCCGCGCGTTAGCGAGGGAAACAGGGGAGAAGAACAGGGCGACGGCGAAGCTCAACGCCGGTGGCTTCTCCGGTGAACCCGACGATGCTACAGCGTTCACCACAATAGTGCGCATCTAACGGTACCATCTATTGCAGGGATTACAGCAGCTAGAGGGGGTAGCGACGGACACGGCAGCGCATGCCCGTGGCTTGGCCGGCTTCAGTGAAGCGACGGCGTCTCGACCCTAATGGCCGGCTCTCCGAGCATCAGGAACACATGCAGAAGCTAGCGCAAAGGAGAGAAGGGGCGACAATGGTGCGAGGACAGCTGGCCGCATGGAGCGCCAATCTCCAGCGAGGTCCCGCCATGGCTGCGGTGGGGGAAAAACGGCGAATACGCCCTTACCGAGGCACGATCGACTCGACGGTGAGGTGGAGATGGTAAAGGGGATCACGGCGAACCTCTAGGTGAACGGAGCAATGCGTTTGTGCAACGGCGTGGAAGCTAGGCGAAGGTGAAGGTGCGGCTGGCAATGGCGGATGGATGCTGTGAACATGGCGCTGCGCGCGGGGAAGGCGAGGAGAAATGGAGCGGCGAGCGCGTTCAGCAGGCGCTGGCCCTCTTCTGGAGTGCGGACGCATGACATGGTGACCTTGGCAGCGCATGAATGCCACGCAGCGAACGTCGCCTGAGCCGGTCGGCCATGACGGTCACTGACCGATTTCTGAAAACAATGATTCAGTGATCATCGAAGGTGACTGACAGAGCGAGTTGGACGGCTAATTGCTCCTAAACCGTGACGTTCTAGACTATGCCATTGTTAACAAAGTTGATCATCTATATGTGAACTACAACTCTTGTTATTGGAGCTCGAGCTGGTTTGGCTCTGTTAGGGAGATACAAGGTGAAACAGTTGGGTACACGAAACTGCACAACACATAAAGACTTAGGAAAATTTCAGTATGAAATCAGCTTGAAATTCTGACTTGTGGGCCATGTTTGACCATGTTCCACACATTTTCATGGGTTGGTCATAAAACAACTTTTGTTCCATGATAAATTAGCTACAACTTTTGTAAAGAGTGCACAGCCATGCAAAGTCTCTAAGTTGGACTTTTGAATCAATCAAATAGTGAGACTCCTAGGGTCAATTCTAGTCAAACCTTCACTTGAGGGCATTTTGGTCATTTTGATCTACATGAACAATGTCCCAACAAGTAACCTAAGTGTAGTTAAGGTGTAATAGACCGTGATCAACCATTTTACAAAAATTGTTATACCACTTCTAATGATCACATGTGATACAGAAATTAAAACAAGCAATTCATTCATATGTTTCAGTACAACGTTTCACATGTTGCATGACCTTGTTGTTATCCTATACTTGTCACATTACTACCATGTTGCCATGCTTCAAGATATGAGAAATTCATGTTGCATTCATATGTTGCACCACTACCACTCTAAGCAATCAAGCATGAAACACATACAATTTAAAATGTTGCATATGTATGTTTCAATGATAATGGCATGATGACATGGATAATGCACATGTTTATGAAGTGACATGCAATTTAGTGGAAGCCTAAACACCTAGGGTGTTACAGCCCTCCCCCCTTAGAAAAATCTCGTCCTGAGATTTGGAAAGCGTACCAATCAGTATAGAAAGCCAGATAGTTTTCCTTTAAATAATCTTCCCGCTCCCAAGTTGCATCCCGTTCACTATGATTACTCCAAACTACCTTGTATAACTTAACCACTCATGTATGAGTCACTCTTTCTTGTGTATCTAGGACTTGCATGGGTTTCTCTTCATAAGAAAGATCAGATTTCAAGTTGACTTTCCTTGTTGCTATTCTTTCCTCAGGAATACAAAGACACTTCTTCAGCTGGGACACATGGAATACTAGAAATATAGCTCCCATCTCATGTGGTAGATTGAGCTTATATGCTACTCTTCCACTTTTCTCGATAATGCGGTAGGGTCCAACATATCGAGGCTCAAGCTTCCTTTTAATTCCAAAACACTTGACTCCTTTCATAGGGGATACCTTCAAATAAACACGATCACCTACTTCAAACTCAATAGGTTTTCTTCTCTTGTCAGCATAGCTCTTTTGTCTAGCCTGTGCGGCAGTCATATTCTTCTGTATAGTTCGGACTTGCTCTTTGGCTTCTTTTACAAAATCAATACCATAGAATCTTCTTTCTCCGGGTTCCACCCAGTTCAAAGGAGTTCTACACTTGCGGCCATAAAGAGCTTCAAAAGGCGCCATTTTGATACTTTCTTGATAACTGTTGTTATAAGAGAATTCAGCGAGAGGTAACCAGTCTTCCCAAGAGCCTTTGCAAGAGATAAGACAAGCTCTAAGCATGTCTTCAAGAATTTGATTAACACGCTTAGTCTGTCCTGATGTTTGCGGATGATAGGCGGAACTACGGATTAGATGAGTGCCAAGATTCTAATGTAAGCACTCCCAAAAGCGAGCCGTGAACTGAGGTCCTCTATCAGAAACAATGGATTTGGGTACACCATGGAGACGTACCACTTGTTGAAAATAAATCTCCGCATAATTATGCGGGTGATAGGTAGACTTGACCGGAATAAAGTGAGAGGATTTAGTTAGACGGTCTACGATAACCCAGATGGAATCACAACCCTTTTTGGTAGTGGGTAGTCCAACAATAAAATCCATACTATTTCTTCCCACTTCCAGCTAGGAATAGAGAGTGGCTGCAATAGTCCAGGCCTTATGTGAATAGCCTTGACTCTACAACAGTTATCACACCTTGCCACGTAAGCTGCGATTTCTTTCTTCATCTTGGTCCACCAATAATACAGCTTGAGATCTTGATACATTTTACTGCTACCAGGATGAATGGACAATTTAGAAGAATGGGCTTTTGCTATAATTTGATTTCTAAGTTCTTTGTCTTTGGGTACCATAAGCCTATCATTAAACCAGAGAATCCCCTTATCATCGACCCTAAAGTGCTTGGTCTCTTTCTCTTTCATTTTCTGCTTGATGTGAAACGCACCCACATCAGTCTTCTGGAGTTCGATAATTCGACTTCTAAGAGAGCAATCCACAGTGATATTGTGGAGTACTACAGGATGAAGGAGGTGTGCCAGATGAAAGTCTTCACTAACCAAGGAATTGCAATGGGCCTTTCTGCTTAAGGCATCAGCAACCACATTTGCCTTACCAGGATGGTAGTCCACTTGAAGGTTGTAATCTTTGATTAATTCTAACCATCGTCGTTGACGCATGTTCAACTCGGGTTGAGTAAAGATGTACTTGATGCTTTTATGGTCAGTATAGATGTTGCACACATTACCCAGCAAGTAATGTCTCCAAATCTTCAGGGCATGAACAACTGTAGCTAGCTCTAAGTCATGGGTAGGATAGTTGACTTCATGCTTTCAAAGCTGGCGTGAAGCATAAGCAATTACTCGGCCCTCCTGCATAAGAACACACCCCAAACCGATGCCACATGCGTCACAATAGACATCAAAAGGCTTCTCGATGTCAGGTTGTGCCAATACAGGAGCAGAGGTTAGTAAGGTCCACAAAGTCTGGAAAGCCTCTTCACACTTCGGAGTCCACACAAACTTCTCATCCTTTTGCAGTAGTCGAGTCAT
Organism: Miscanthus floridulus; assembly: GCF_019320115.1. Lineage (NCBI taxonomy): Eukaryota > Viridiplantae > Streptophyta > Magnoliopsida > Poales > Poaceae > Miscanthus > Miscanthus floridulus. The sequence goes on along the minus strand of NC_089590.1, from coordinate 25,764,505 downwards.
GGGCTTGGCGATTTTTGAGAAATCTAGGATAAAGCGACGATAATAGCCAGCCAATCCCAGGAAACTTCGAACTTCTATGACCGTAGTAGGTGCCTTCCACTCAAGGACTTCTTGCACCTTAGTAGGGTCAACCAAAATTCCATCACCAGATAATACATGACCTAGAAAAGGTATCTTGTTCAACCAGAACTCGCACTTGCTGAACTTAGCATAAAGCTGGTTGTCACATAACCGAGTTAAAACAATTCTCAGATATTTAGCATGCTCTTCTTCATTATGAGAATATACCAGGATGTCATCAATGAACACGACGACAAATTTGTCCAATTCTGGCATGAATATAGAATTCATCAGGTACATAAAGTGTGTCGGGGCATTTGTCAACCCAAATGACATGACAAGGTATTCGAACAAGCCATAACGAGTAGAGAAAGCTGTCTTTGGTATATCTTTAGGACAAATTTTGATCTGATGGTAGCCAGACCTCAAATCGATCTTGGAGAATACCTTAGCCTTGGAGAGCTGATCAAACAGAATATCGATGCGAGGAAGAGGGTATTTGTTCTTGATAGTAACAGCGTTTAGGGGGCGATAATCCACGCACATGCATAGAGACTCATCCTTCTTCTTCACAAATATAGCTGGACAACCCCAAGGAGAAGAACTAGGCCGAATCAACCCTTTCTTCAATAGCTCATTCAACTGACTCTTCAGCTCAGCCAACTCATTGGGCGGCATTCTATAGGGCCTTCAAGAAATAGGAGCCGTACCTGGAATGAGTTCTATCTTGAATTCTATATCACGGTCCGAAGGTAATCCAGGCAAGTCATCAGGGAAGACATCTGGGAACTCATAGACAACCGGTAGATCCTTAATGGCTTTGGCTAGGGTAGCATTGGCTATATTGTGGATAGAGATATCACGAGGTAACTGCACTAGAAAACCCTTCTTATCCATAGGATCCTTCAACATTACCACACGGGTTGAGGTATCGATCAACACTCCATTCCCGCTCATCCACTTCATTCCTAGGATTATATCAATTCCTACCCCCGGTAGAACCACAAGATCCATACGGAACTCTCGATCCCCAATCTCAATCTTTACATCTTTAACTACTTGGTTAGTCAGGATATTATTTCCAGCAGCACTAATACAATAACCACCCTTGACAATTGTAATCACATTCATATTATGCTCATATGCAAAAGTAGAACTCATAAAGGAGTGTGAAGCACCCGAATCAAAGAGCACAACTGTAGGGTGATCATTAACAAGGAACTTACCAGCGGTGACCGCTTCACTAGCAGGAATTTCCTCCACTGTAGTATAGTGAACATGCCCTTGACGGATGTTGCCTTGAGCATTCTTGGGAGGATGGGGACATCTATTTGTCCAATGACCAGGCTGGTTATAGTTCCAGCATGGCCTGTTTGCTGGTGGAACATTGGAGCTACCCTGCCTAGAGGTATTCTTCGGCAAGGAAATTGTATACCCCTTGCGGAAACCGGTTTTAGCTTGGTTCTTCTTCAGAGGTGGGCGGTACCAGACATTAGCATTGGGTGGATGGTACGGGGCCTTAGATACCATTGGAGCCTTGGACTGGGAAGCACCAGCCTCAAAGTTCCTTTTATAGTTCTTGGAAGCAGCATATATCTTGTCATTGTTCTCCTGAGTCCGAGTGTCACTAATAAACTCATTGAAGGTGACACACTTGCAGTTGCCCATTGACTTCATCAGTTTTGGGGAAAGTCCCCTCTTGAAGCTAGCTATTCTCTTGGTGTCAGTATCGATGAACTCGGGAGCATACCTTGCCAGGTTGTTGAATGCCTGGAGGTACTCATTGAGACTCTTGTTGCCTTGGGTGAGCTTCATAAACTCAGTATGCTTAATGGCCATGAGACCAGGAGGGATAAAGTGTCCCCTGAAGGCTTCCTGGAACTAGTTCCAAATGATCTCAACGTTAGCAGGGAAGGTGGTCCTATGATGGGTCCACCAGATGCCTACAGGGCCTTGGAGCTAGTGTCCTGCATACGACGCCTTCATGCCTTCAGTCAAACGGAGCAATCCAAACCTTTGCTCTATCGTGCTCAACCATTCATCCGCTTGTAAGGGTTCTTCTGCCTCATGAAAGATAGGAGGCTTTGTGTCCATGAAGTCCTTAAAGCTACTGTACTGGTTTGGCTCGGGTCCCTGGTGGACATGCTGATCCTCACGGTTAGCCATCTGGCGCATAGCCTCAGCTAGCATGCGCTGACTTTCCATGACCGTCTGCATTAGCTCAGCTGGTGTAGGTGGTGGAGGAGGTGGTTGTTCCTCATCTCCCATGCTACAACCACGATGAAGGTTATAAGCCATCTACAAAAGGTATAGCCAATGAGCACTGACGATGTGGAAACTTTTGTAGATGAATTGTATAATTATGCCAAACTGATTCCATTGGAGAGAATGCATTTAAAAAAAATCAACAGAGGCACAATCATTCATCACAATCACACAACTCATCAAGCGCATCAATTGACACATAAATGCGATGAACTTAACCAACAACGAGATCCATAGACCGCAAGGCGAAATTCATCAAAAGCTCACATACGTGGAGCATAATACGTTCGATAGGTTACATCCAAGCCATAGTGGTTCCAACTTACATCAAGGGTAACATAGGGTTCGATATTACATCCCAATGATTAACTTGCTACAAAGCTGCTCATTCATGCATGAGGATCAACAAAAGACTAGATCTAGCACATTAGCTAAGTAGTAAGCTAAACTACGCATCGTCCTCGGAGTCAGTGTCGAAGATCTCTCCTCCATCTTCATCACTAGCAGGCTCTAACTCCTCATCTTCCTCCTCATTAGGTGGAACGTCCTCAGGTCCATTGACCTCCATGTCATCATCACCTTCAGCCATGATGACACCAGAACCCATCTCATCCTCATCATCAGGTGGCAGGAGAGGGTGAAGTTGATTGTGTAATAGGTGAACCTCCTCATGGAGATTGTCATTGTACTCCTCAGCAACTGCCACCTGCTGCTCTAACTCCACCTGTCGCGCTCTCAACACATTCTCTTTGTGCCAGGCTTCATTCTGTTGGTTCATCATGTGAATCAACATACGTTCACAGTTGCGGTGAGCATCTGTCAACCTCTAAACCTCAAGGGTCTCTTGGTCCCTTTCCTGTGTTACCTGCTCCAAACGGTGCTGAGCCGCATTCCTCTCAGCGGTCACCCGAGCCAGCTCTGTCCTCAGCCTTTCCGCCTCAGTAGGCTCAGGACGGGGCTCACGAGGAGCTAAATGGTGACGAGGCGCCCTGCCTCTAGCGGACTTGCGAGCAGTGAGTTTCGTGCATGCCATCTGTAGCAAAACGTTGCAACGTAAGGGGAGAATCATTTAAGGGATATGAAATTTAATTAGTCGGGACAATCAAATTTTAAGGGAGGGAATAATGCAAGAAATGTCATGTATGCTTGAACATGATGCATGCACGATCCATACGTCCTCACAAACCTAGAAAATTTTAAAGGCTAGCGAAATATACGGTGGCATACATATGTTCTCTCATACACGGTAGCTAGTCGATCTACAACGATACGTTGTTAGTGTACCTGCAGAAAAATTCATTTCAGCCCAATAATTTCCCAAAAAGCATAGAAAACAAGCAGTAAACTAAATACTTTCATACATACATCCCCTGATGCATATATTCTAGTATCACAGCTACCTGTCAGAGATACCCACAATTAAGTACTCTCATAGATACATGATCGAACATGTAAGTATGCGAGCAACCACAACTACTCTCCCCTAGACCGACGGTTGGACGGTCATGCTCTCACAACTCCCACTTACCAGAGTGTAGAGGTATTTTGATCCATACATTACCACCCAAGCAGATGGCATCCATACAATAGCACGCCGTATGGACGATGAAACAGAAACAAGCAGGAACCCCCAAGTTAGTACTTTAATAAGCCACCTAAGAGTCCTTATTTGGGCATAAGGGATATGACCACTGGTAATACTTCATGTTTAATTTAGGATTTTCACAAATATTTTTGTTTTAAATACACAAATGACATGTTTAGTGTCAAATCTTGCTCTGATGCTAGCTGTAACAGAACCGACCAAATCATAAGAACGTAAGTACAAAAACAATCACCGAAGCGATCAAATTCCTGTACTTAAGCTCCCATAATCTCGGTAGTCCGGAAATCACGAAGGATTTCAACCAACTTTCGACATACAAACCAAGATCATAGTGATTCAACACAACACATCATCTGTTACAACATTTCACAAGTAGCATTCGGATTACATCCATCAGAGTTGAAATAGAATATTACAAACCAAGTTTGAGTGTGCGGAAGCAACATAGTTTGGTACAAACATCATAGTTTTCAATTGCATTGCCAAGTCTGAGTCATGTCCCACAAAAGCATTATCAGGTACGAGAACTAGTAGAGACCGTGCCCAATGGTCTAGTCTTCATCCCTAGCTGGGAGAAGGCAGTACTTGCAGCAACCAAAGTAGAACTGGTCATCTGCAACAGGTGGGAGATAAACCCTGAGTACGAGAAGGTACTCAGCTAGACTTACCCGTCAAAACCAGATATAAAAGACACCAAGGATCATGCAAGGCTTTTCAGGTGGGCTAGCTCGACACAGTTGCATAAAAGAGCTTATGATTATAGTAACCAATTTAACTTAGCATCAAGCTTATCATTATTTACCTGTCCACTAGATTAGCACCTGTACTAGAGCACTCACTTATTAGGAGCAAACAATATTAACCATAGCAGGTATAATAAGGCTGTCATCATCATATCATCATTTCCAAACCATTATGTTATTAAGTGTATCTACATTGGAGATAAGCCCGTCAAGTTCTCACTAACCGGGAGAGACGGCGACTCAAATCGAATTACAACTCAGCTGAGGGGGTATTCCTAACTCTCACCCTAGCATACTTAGCAAGGGTAGCTGTGGGTTACCTTTGGGACAACTCAGGAACCAAATTCATGGGTTCGATCAGCGCCAGCGCTCTCAGGGATTACACTTATGCTAGGATGATCAGGACTTTTAAATCACCTGCCCTTGGACTCATGCCTACGGCTCCCTTCCGAGGCGTACTTTATACTTATCGACTCCCGGCCCGAGTTGAGCTACTCGGCTTCGCGGTCGGTCATCGAACACGGCCAACTAAGAGAGAGGCATGCATTCAACATGAACAGGAAAGGCTCCAAGAATCAGTCCTTAGGCGACACAGACGGAGTCACTGCAAACCGGCAAGCCTCCGTCCGGTCTTCATTTCAAATTAAGACTGGTTCTTTTTCACGATAGCAAATATAGCCAACCATGCCACATGCATCTTCCTATATATCGCAGGTGACAGGAAATCACCCGACTTCTACCGCGTTTAAGCAGGGCTAAGCACTATACGAGCCTAAGCTACATAGGAGTCAGGGTAACAATATCTGGACAAGGATTGGGTAACCAATGCAGCAATTGTTTGCATCCAACACCTAAACTTAATGCAACAATATAGATATAGATATATAATAATAATAATGTAACTGCATTTCGGAAATTAGGAGGCTTAATATGCTCTGGGGCTTGCCTTTCACAAAGTTGCAAGGACGGTGATCCGGGCACTCAACGGCGACCTCGTCTGGCACTTCTCCTGAAGGCTGCTCCTCCTGAATCTCCGGTGTCGACTGCTGCTGCTCGCTCGGTTCCTCAAATTCCAGCAGGGTCACTCCTTCCGATACACCTATTGCATGCTGATGCAAAAGATAAATACCATGGATGCATAAGGAATGACATGATGCTCATGATGAATGAATCACAGTAAGTGTTTACCGAAAATATCACTGGACACTCATTTACCGAGTAAGACTAGCCCTATTCAGATCACTTTAAACATGTATCTAACTTAACTTAAAGAACAAGATCAACTTACCTAACTTGCATAACCTAAGATAAAGATGCTCATCTTCGGTTAAAGGCCTAACACCTAGGAACATTACCACAACTTAGAAATAGTAATGGTATACATAATTTAACATTTAAAGTTTCATATGTATACAAGAATTCCCGTAATTAAATCACAACAAGAGTTATACAAATCCAAATGACTTGTATGAGGACATTCTGGAAAGCTTATGAAATGTTCTACAAATCAATGGTAAACAGCAAAGCATGATTCTAATGTTAACCAAATCAATTTCCAGCAAACCTAGAATCTGTCCAGAATGACAGGGTTACTAACTTAATTATTTAAAGATTGTGCAAAAGCATACTTTGATCAAACCAAGTTTACCAACTTGTTTTTCATACCTAAGAAACATCAGAAAGTATAGTGCCAACTTCTAAATAAATTATTTAATATTCTTTTCCAATTTATTTAATTAATTAGGTGATTTAAGCAATATATAGTAAAACTATTCATAAAAATCTACAAAATTTACAGTAGCTATCTCATGCTGCACATAGACTACCATAAAAAATTCAAAGCCATTGGGCAAACATAACTTGCTATATCCAAAATAACAGATGACATGTCTAATTTGAGCATAATTAGGAAACCCTAATGAAAAGTGTCAAGCAATAGATTTCACATTTCTTCTAGCATCATTCTAGCATAAGAACCTTACTCACCAAATTTTACCTATACTGGATCTATAGAAAAATTATGAAAATTCACACAAGATCCATCCTTTAATAAAAGGAATTTCTATAACTTAAAAACTACACATGCACTAGCTCTGAAATTTTAACTAGAGCTTCTAATAAGAAATAATAGACTACCCAAAAAATTTCATAATTTTTGGACCAAATAAACTCAAGATAAAATTCAAACAAGTTTGCATGCATCTAAAAACACATTTCAAAGTCATATTTAATTCATCCAAATTTTCTAAAACATATGCTCATATAATATTTTTATTAAATACTATACATTACTAGGAACTCAACAAAATTAGAACCACATCATTTGGATCTACCATCTAAGAGCTACATATTTTTGAATATGTACATTAATTTGTGAAATAATAAAACAAAACAAAATAGGAAAATCCTACACAGCTACTAGGCCAGCCCAAAGAATCACGGCGGCCCGCGACTCACGCGCTGGCGCGGCCCAACACGACGCGGCCCACGCTGGGCTCCCGCCTCAGCCATGACGGCTGACAAGAGGGGCCCGCGCGTCAGCGAGGGAAACAGGGGAGAAGAACAGGGCGACGGCGAAGCTCAACGCCGGTGGCTTCTCCGGTGAACCCGACGGTGCTACGGCATTCACCACAACAGTGCGCATCTAACGGTACCATCTATTGCAGGGATTATAGCAGCTAGAGGGGGTAGTGACGGACACGGCGGTGCACGGCCGTGGCTTGGTCGGCTCCGGTGAAGCGACGGCGTCTCGACCCTAATGGCCGGCTCTCCGAGCATCAGGAACACATGCAGAAGCTAGCGCAAAGGAGAGAAGGGGTGGCAATGGTGCGAGGACAGCTGGCCGCATGGAGCGCCAATCTCCAGCGAGGTCCCGCCATGGCTGCGGTGGGGGAAAAACGGCGAATACGCCCTTACCGAGGCACGATCGACTCGATGGTGAGGTGGAGATGGTAAAGGGGATCACGGTGAAGCTCTAGGTGAATGGAGCAACGCGTTTTTGCAACGGCGTGGAAGCTAGGCGAAGGCGAAGGTGCGGCTGGCAATGGTAGATGGCTGCTGTGAACACGGCGCTGCGCGTGGGGAAGGCGAGAAGGAGAAATGGAGCGGCGAGCGCGTTCAGCAGGCGCTGGCCCTCTTTTGGAGCGCAGACGCGCGATGTGGTGACCTTGGCAGTGCATGAATGCCACATGGTGAACGTCGCCTGAGCCGGTCGGCCATGACGGTCACTGACCGATTTCTAAAAACAACGATTCAGTGATCATCGAAGGTGACTGACAGAGCGAGTTGGACGGCTAATTGCTCCTAAACCGTGATGTTCTAGACTATGCCATAGTTAATAAAGTTGATCATCTATATGTGAACTACAACTCTTGTTATTGGAGCTCGAGCTGGTTTGGCTCTATTAGGGAGATACAAGGTGAAATGGTTGGGTACATGAAACTGCACAACACATAAAGACTTAGGAAAATTTCTAAGTATGAAATCAGCCTGAAATTCTAACTTGTGGGCCATGTTTGACCATGTTCCACACATTTTCATGGGTTGGTCATAAAACAACTTTTGTTCCATGATAAATTAGCTACAACTTTTGTAAAGAGTGCATAGCCATGCAAAGTTTCTAAGTTGGACTTTTGAATCAGTCAAATAGTGAGACTCCTAGGGTCAATTCTAGTCAAACCTTCACTTGAGGGCATTTTGGTCATTTTGATCTACATGAACAATGTCCCAACAAGTAACCTAAGTGTAGTTAAGGTGTAATAGACCATGATCAACCATTTTACAAAAATTGTTATACCACTTCTAATGATCACATGTGATACAAAAATTAAAACAAGCAATTCATTCATATGTTTCAGTACAACGTTTTCACATGTTGCATGACCTTGTTGTTATCCTATACTTGTCACATTACTACCATGTTGCCATGCTTCAAGATATGAGAAATTCATGTTGCATTCATATGTTGCACCACTACCACTCTAAGCAATCAAGCATGAAACACATACAATTTAAAATGTTGCATATGTATGTTTCAATGATAATGGCATGATGACATGGATAATGCACATGTTTATGAAATGACATGCAATTTAGTGGAAGCCTAAACACCTAGGGTGTTACAGTATGTTATGTTCGACGTAAACCGTGCAACTATCTTGCATCAAGATTAGCACTATCTCTAAATGTACCAAAATGAGCTTTCACTTGAGCCTCGTCACCTAGTGGTACCATCGGGTGCGACCAAAACGATTTCTGAGCCTATGGTACGTCTAGTGCAAACCATGCACCTATCTTGCACCGACGCTAACACTACCTCCAAACGGAAAGAAGAAAGATTCCACATGACCCACATCACCAAGGAGGTCCATTGGGTCTATCAAAAATGATTTCCTAGCCTATGGTACGTTTGACGCAAACCGTGCACCTATCTTGCATCAAGATTAGCACTATGTCCAAACGTACCGAAATGAGCTTCCACTTGAGCCTCGTCTCCTAGTGGTACCATCGGGTGCGACCAAAACAATTTTTGAGCCTATGGTACGTCTAGTGCAAACTATGCACCTATCTTGCACCGACGCTAACACTACCTTCAAATAGAAAGAAGAGAGATTCCACATGACCCACGTCACCAAGGAGCTCCATCGGGTGCATGCAAAATGATTTCTGAGCCTATGCTACGCTCGACGCAAATCATGCACCTATCTTGCGTCAAGATTAGCACTATCTCTAAACAGAAAAAAGTGACATTCCACATGACCCATGTCACCTAGGAGTTCCATTGGGTGCATCCAAAATGATTTCCTATCTTATGGTACGTTCGATGCAAACCGTGCACCTATCTTGCATCAAGATTAGCACAATGTCTAAACGTACCAAAATGAGTTACCACTTGAGCCTCGTCACCTAGTGGTACTATCGGGTGCGACCAAAACGATTTCTGAACCTATGGTACGTCTAGTGCAAACCATGCACCTATCTTGCACCGACGCTAACACTACCTCCAAACAAAAAGAGGAGAGATTCCACATGACCCACATCACCAAGGAGGTCCATTGACTGCATCAAAAATGATTTCCTAGGCTATGGTACGTTCGATGCAAACCATGCACTTATCTTGCGTCAAGATTAGCACTATCTCTCAATGGACCGAAACGAGCTTCCACTTGAGCCTCGTCACCTAGTGGTACCATCAGTTGCATCCAAAACGATCTCAGAGCCCATGGTAGGTCTAGCGCAAACCGTGCACCTAGCTTGCTCCGACACTAACACTATCTCCAAACGGAAAGAAGTGAGATTCCACATAACCCACGTCACCTAGGAGTTCCATTGGGTGCATCCAAAATGTTTCCTATCCTATGGTACGTTCGACGCAAACCGTGCACCTATCTTACGTCAAGATTAGCACTATGTCCAAATGTACCAAAATGAGCTTCCACTTGAGCCTCATCACCCAGTGGTACCATCGGGTGCGACCAAAACAATTTTTGAGCCTATGGTACGTCTAGTGCAAACCATGCACCTATCTTGCACCGACGCTAACACTACCTCCAAACGGAAAGAAGAAATATTCCACATAACCCACATCACCAAGGAGGTCCATTAGGTGCATAAAAAATGATTTCCTAGCCTATGGTACGTTTGACGCAAACCGTGCACCTATCTTGCATCAAGATTAGCACTATGTCCAAACGTACCGAAATGAGCTTCCACTTGAGCCTCGTCACCTAGTGGTATCATCGGGTGCGACCAAAATGATTTTTGAGCCTATGGTACGTCTAGTGCAAACTATGCACCTATCTTGCACCGACGCTAACACTACCTTCAAATAGAAAGAAGAGAGATTCCACATGACCCACATCACCAAGGAGCTCCATCGGGTGCATGCAAAATGATTTCTGAGCCTATGCTACGCTCGACGCAAATCATGCACCTATCTTGCGTCAAGATTAGCACTATCTCTAAACAGAAAAAAGTGACATTCCACATGACCCACATCACCTAAGAGTTCCATTGGGTGCATCCAAAATGATTTCCTATATTATGGTACGTTCGAAGCAAACCGTGCACCTATCTTGCATCAAGATTAGCACAATGTCCAAACGTACCAAAATGAGCTACCACTTGAGCCTCGTCACCTAGTGGTACTATCGGGTGCGACCAAAACGATTTCTGAACCTATGGTACGTCTAGTGCAAACCATGCACCTATCTTGCACTGACGCTAACACTACCTCCAAACAGAAAGAGGAGAGATTCCACATGACCCACATCACCAAGGAGGTCCATTGACTGCATCAAAAATGATTTCCTAGGCTATGGTACGTTTGATGCAAACCATGCACTTATCTTGCGTCAAGATTAGCACTATCTCTCAACGGACCGAAACGAGCTTCCACTTGAGCCTCGTCACCTAGTGGTACCATCGGTTGCGTCCAAAATGATCTCAGATCCCATGGTAGGTCTAGCGCAAACCGTGCACCTAGCTTGCTCCGACACTAACACTGTCTCCAAACGGAAAGAAGTGAGATTCCACATAACCCACGTCACCTAGGAGTTCCATTGGGTGCATCCAAAATGATTTCCTATCCTATGGTACGTTCGACGCAAACCGTGCACCTATCTTACGTCAAGATTAGCACTATGTCCAAATGTACCGAAATGAGCTTCCACTTGAGCCTCATCACCCAGTGGTACCATCGGGTGCGACCAAAACAATTTTTGAGCCTATGGTACGTCTAGTGCAAACCATGCACCTATCTTGCACCGACGCTAACACTACCTCCAAACGGAAAGAAGAAAGATTCCACATAACCAACATCACCAAGGAGGTCCATTATGTGCATAAAAAATGATTTCCTAGCCTATGGTACGTTCAACGTAAACCGTGCACCTATCTTGCGTCAAGATTAGCACTATGTCCAAACATACCGAAATGAGCTTCCACTTGAGCCTCGTCATCTAGTGGTACCATCGGGTGTGACCAAAATGATTTTTGAGCCTATGGTACGTCTAGTGCAAACTATGCACCTATCTTGCACCGACGCTAACACTACCTCCAAATAGAAAGAAGAGGGATTCCACATGACCCACGTCACCAAGGAGCTCCATCAGGTGCGTGCAAAATGATTTCCGAGCCCATGTTATGCTCGACCCAAACCATGCACCTATCTTGCGTCAAGATTAGCACTATCTCTAAATGGAAAGAAGTGATATTCCACATGACCCACATCACCTAGGAGTTCCATTGGGTGCATCCAAAATGATTTCCTATCCTATGGTACGTTCGACACAAACCGTGCACCCATCTTGCATCAAGATTAGCACAATGTCCAAACGTACCAAAATGAGCTACCACTTGAGCCTTGTCACCTAGTGGTACCATCGGGTGCGACCAAAATGATTTCTGAGCCTATGGTACGTCTAGTGCAAACCATGCACCTATCTTGCACCGACGCTAACACTACCTCCAAACAGAAAGAGGAGAGATTCCACATGACCCACATCACCAAGGAGGTCCATTGGCTGCATAAAAAATGATGTCCTAGGCTATGGTACGTTCGACGCAAACCGTGCACTTATCTTGCGTCAAGATTAGCACTATCTCTCAACGGACCGAAACGAGCTTCCACTTGAGCCACATCACCTAGTGGTACCATTGGTTGCGTCCAAAACGATCTCAGAGCCTATGGTACGTCTAGTGCAAACCGTGCACCTAGCTTGCTCCAACACTAACACTGTCTCCAAATGGAAAGAAGTGAGATTCCACATAACCCACATCACCTAGGAGTTCCATTGGGTGCATCCAAAATGATTTCCTATCCTATAGTACGTTTGACACAAACCGTGCACCTATCTTACGTCAAGATTAGCACTATGTCCAAATGTACCGAAATGAGCTTCCACTTGAGCCTCGTCACCTAGTGGTACCATTGGGTGCGACCAAAATGATTTTTGGGCCTATGATACGTCTAGTGCAAACCATGCACCTATATTGCACCGACGCTAACACTACCTCCAAACGGAAAGAAGAAAGATTACACATGACCCACATCTCCAAGGAGGTCCATTGGGTGCATGAAAAATGATTTCCTAGCCTATGGTACGTTCGATGCAAACCGTGCACCTATCTTGCGTCAAGATTAGCACTATGTCCAAACATACCGAAATGAGCTTCCACTTGAGCCTCGTCACCTAGTGGTACCATCGGGTGCGACCAAAATGATTTTTGATCCTATGGTATGTCTAGTGCAAACCATGCACCTATCTTGCACCGACGCTAACACTACCTCCAAACGAAAAGAAGAGAGATTCCACATGACCCACATCACCAAGGAGCTCCATCGGGTGCATGCAAAATGATTTTCCAAGCCTATGTTACGTTCGATGCAAACCGTGCACCTATCTTGCATCAAGATTAGCACTATCTCCAAATGTACCGAAATGAGCTTTCACTTGAGCCTCGTCACCTAGTGGTACCAACAGGTGCGACCAAAATGATTTCTGAGCCTATGGTACATCTAGTGCAAACCATGCACCTATCTTGCACCAACGCTAACACTACCTCCAAACAGAAAGAAGAAGGATTCCACATGACCCACATCACCAAGGAGGTCCATTGGGTGCATAAAAAATGATTTCCTAGCCTATGGTACGTTCGACGCAAACCATGCACCTATCTTGCGTCAAGATTAGCACTATGTCCAAACATACTAAAATGAGTTTCCACTTGAGCCTCGTCACCTAGTGGTACCATCGAGTGTGACCAAAACAATTTTTGAGCCTATGGTACGTTTAGTGCAAACCATGCACCTATCTTGCACCGACGCTAACACTGCCTCCAAACGAAAAGAAGAGAGATTCCACATGACCCACATCACCAAGGAGCTCCATCAGGTGCATGCAAAATGATTTTCCGAGCATATGTTACGTTCGACGCAAACCGTGCACCTATCTTACATCAAGATTAGCACTATCTCCAAATGTACCGAAATGAGCTTTCACTTGAGCCTCGTCACCTAGTGGTACCATCGGGTGCGACCAAAATGATTTCTGAGCCTATGGTACGTCTAGTGCAAACCATGCACCTATCTTGCACCGTCGCTAACACTACCTCCAAATGGAAAGAAGAAAGATTCCACATGACCCACATCACCAAGGAGGTCCATTGGGTGCATCAAAAATGATTTCCTAGCCTATGGTACATTCAACGCAAACCGTGCACCTATCTTGCATCAAGATTAGCACTATGTCCAAACGTACCGAAATGAGCTTCCACTTGAGCCTCGTCACCTAGTGGTACCATCGGGTGCGACCAAAACGATTTTTGAGCCTATGGTACATCTAGTGCAAACTATGCACCTATCTTGCACCGACGCTAACACTACCTCCAAATAGAAAGAAGAGAGATTCCACATGACCCACGTCACCAAGGAGCTCCATCGGGTGCATGCAAAATGATTTCTGAGGCTATGCTACGCTCCACGCAAACCGTGCACCTATCTTGCGTCAAGATTAGCACTATCTCTAAACAGAAGAAGTGACATTCCACATGACCCACGTCACCTACGAGTTCCATTGGGTGCATCCAAAATGATTTCCTATCCTATGGTACATTCGACGCAAACCATGCACCTATCTTGCATCAAGATTAGCACTATGTCCAAACGTACCGAAATGAGCTTTCACTTGAGCCTCGTCACCTAGTGGTACCATCGGGTGCGACCAAAACGATTTCTGAGCCTATGGTATGTCTAGTGCAAACCATGCACCTATCTTGCACCGACGCTAACACTACCTCCAAATGGAAAGAAGAAAGATTCCACATGACCCACATCACCAAGGAGGTCCATTGGGTGCATAAAAAATGATTTCCTAGCCTATGGTACGTTCGACGTAAACCGTGCACCTATCTTGCGTCAAGATTAGCACTATGTCCAAACATACCGAAATGAGCTTCCACTTGAGCCTCGTCACCTAGTGGTACCATCGGGTGCGACCAAAACAATTTTTGATCCTATGGTATGTCTAGTGCAAACCATGCACCTATCTTGCACCGACGCTAACACTACCACCAAACGAAAAGAAGAGAGATTCCACATGACCCACATCACCAAGGAGCTCCATCGGGTGCATGCAAAATGATTTTCTGAGCCTATGTTACGTTCGACGCAAACCGTGCACCTATCTTGCATCAAGATTAGCACTATCTCCAAATGTACCGAAATGAGCTTTCACTTGAGCCTCGTCACCTAGTGGTACCAACAGGTGCGACCAAAACGATTTCTGAGCCTATGGTACGTCTAGTGCAAACCATGCACCTATCTTGCACCAACGCTAACACTACCTCCAAACAGAAAGAAGAAGGATTCCACATGACCCACATCACCAAGGAGGTCCATTGGGTGCATAAAAAATGATTTCCTAGCCTATGGTACGTTCAACGCAAGCCATGCACCTATCTTGCGTCAAGATTAGCACTATGTCCAAACATACTAAAATGAGTTTCCACTTGAGCCTCGTCACCTAGTGGTACCATCGAGTGTGACCAAAACAATTTTTGAGGCTATGGTACGTCTAGTGCAAACCATGCACCTATCTTGCACCGACGCTAACACTACCTCCAAACGAAAAGAAGAGAGATTCCACATGACCCACATCACCAAGGAGCTCCATCAGGTGCATGCAAAATGATTTTCCAAGCATATGTTACGTTCGACGCAAACCGTGCACCTATCTTGCATCAAGATTAGCACTATCTCCAAATGTACCGAAATGAGCTTTCACTTGAGCCTCGTCACCTAGTGGTACCATCGGGTGCGACCAAAATGATTTCTGAGCCTATGGTACGTCTAGTGCAAACCATGCACCTATCTTGCACCGACGCTAACACTACCTCCAAATGGAAAGAAGAAGGATTCCACATGACCCACATCACCAAGGAGGTCCATTGGGTGCATCAAAAATGATTTCCTAGCCCATGGTACATTCAACGCAAACCGTGCACCTATCTTGCGTCAAGATTAGCACTATGTCCAAACATACTAAAATGAGTGTCCACTTGAGCCTCGTCACCTAGTGGTACCATCGAGTGTGACCAAAACAATTTTTGAGCCTATGGTACGTCTAGTGCAAACCATGCACCTATCTTGCACCGACGCTAACACTACCTCCAAACGAAAAGAAGAGAGATTCCACATGACCCACATCACCAAGGAGCTCCATCAGGTGCATGCAAAATGATTTTCCAAGCATATGTTACGTTCGACGCAAACCGTGCACCTATCTTGCATCAAGATTAGCACTATCTCCAAATGTACCGAAATGAGCTTTCACTTGAGCCTCGTCACCTAGTGGTACCATCGGGTGCGACCAAAATGATTTCTGAGCCTATGGTACGTCTAGTGCAAACCATGCACCTATCTTGCACCGACGCTAACACTACCTCCAAATGGAAAGAAGAAGGATTCCACATGACCCACATCACCAAGGAGGTCCATTGGGTGCATCAAAAATGATTTCCTAGCCCATGGTACATTCAACGCAAACCGTGCACCTATCTTGCGTCAAGATTAGCACTATGTCCAAACATACTAAAATGAGTGTCCACTTGAGCCTCGTCACCTAGTGGTACCATCGAGTGTGACCAAAACAATTTTTGAGCCTATGGTACGTCTACTGCAAACCATGCACCTATCTTGCACCGACGCTAACACTACCTCCAAACGAAAAGAAGAGAGATTCCACATGACCCACATCACCAAGGAGCTCCATCAGGTGCATGCAAAATGATTTTCCAAGCATATGTTACGTTCGACGCAAACCGTGCACCTATCTTACATCAAGATTAGCACTATCTCCAAATGTACCGAAATGAGCTTTCACTTGAGCCTCGTCACCTAGTGGTACCATCGGGTGCGACCAAAATGATTTCTGAGCCTATGGTACGTCTAGTGCAAACCATGCACCTATCTTGCACCGTCGCTAACACTACCTCCAAATGGAAAGAAGAAAGATTCCACATGACCCACATCACCAAGGAGGTCCATTGGGTGCATCAAAAATGATTTCCTAGCCTATGGTACATTCAACGCAAACCGTGCACCTATCTTGCATCAAGATTAGCACTATGTCCAAACGTACCAAAATGAGCTTCCACTTGAGCCTCATCACCTAGTGGTACCATCGGGTGCGACCAAAACGATTTTTGAGCCTATGGTACATCTAGTGCAAACTATGCACCTATCTTGCACCGACGCTAACACTACCTCCAAATAGAAAGAAGAGAGATTCCACATGACCCACGTCACCAAGGAGCTCCATCGGGTGCATGCAAAATGATTTCTGAGGCTATGCTACGCTCCATGCAAACCGTGCACCTATCTTGCGTCAAGATTAGCACTATCTCTAAACAGAAAGAAGTGACATTCCACATGACCCACGTCACCTACGAGTTCCATTGGGTGCATCCAAAATGATTTCCTATCCTATGGTACATTCGACGCAAACCATGCACCTATCTTGCATCAAGATTAGCACTATGTCCAAACGTACCGAAATGAGCTTTCACTTGAGCCTCGTCACCTAGTGGTACCATCGGGTGCGACCAAAACGATTTCTGAGCCTATGGTACGTCTAGTGCAAACCATGCACCTATCTTGCACCGACGCTAACACTACCTCCAAATGGAAAGAAGAAAGATTCCACTTGACCCACATCACCAAGGAGGTGCATTGGGTGCATAAAAAATGATTTCCTAGCCTATGGTACGTTCGACGCAAACCGTGCACCTATCTTGCGTCAAGATTAGCACTATGTCCAAACATACCGAAATGAGCTTCCACTTGAGCCTCGTCACCTAGTGGTACCATCGGGTGCGACCAAAACAATTTTTGATCCTATGGTATGTCTAGTGCAAACCATGCACCTATCTTGCACCGACGCTAACACTACCTCCAAACGAAAAGAAGAGAGATTCCACATGACCCACAACACCAAGGAGCTCCATCGGGTGCATGCAAAATGATTTTCTGAGCCTATGTTACGTTCGACGCAAACCGTGCACCTATCTTGCATCAAGATTAGCACTATCTCCAAATGTACCGAAATGAGCTTTCACTTGAGCCTCGTCACCTAGTGGTACCAACAGGTGCGACCAAAATGATTTCTGAGCCTATGGTACGTCTAGTGCAAACCATGCACCTATCTTGCACCAACGCTAACACTACCTCCAAACAGAAAGAAGAAGGATTCCACATGACCCACATCACCAAGGAGGTCCATTGGGTGCATAAAAAATGATTTCCTAGCCTATGGTACGTTCGACGCAAGCCATGCACCTATCTTGCGTCAAGATTAGCACTATGTCCAAACATACTAAAATGAGTTTCCACTTGAGCCTCGTCACCTAGTGGTACCATCGAGTGTGACCAAAACAATTTTTGAGGCTATGGTACGTCTAGTGCAAACCATGCCCCTATCTTGCACCGACGCTAACACTACCTCCAAACGAAAAGAAGAGAGATTCCACATGACCCACATCACCAAGGAGCTCCATCAGGTGCATGCAAAATGATTTTCCAAGCATATGTTACGTTCGACGCAAACCGTGCACCTATCTTGCATCAAGATTAGCACTATCTCCAAATGTACCGAAATGAGCTTTCACTTGAGCCTCGTCACCTAGTGGTACCATCGGGTGCGACCAAAATGATTTCTGAGCCTATGGTACGTCTTGTGCAAACCATGCACCTATCTTGCACCGACGCTAACACTACCTCCAAATGGAAAGAAGAAAGATTCCACATGACCCACATCACCAAGGAGGTCCATTGGGTGCATCAAAAATGATTTCCTAGCCTATGGTACATTCAACGCAAACCGTGCACCTATCTTGCATCAAGATTAGCACTATGTCCAAACGTACCGAAATGAGCTTCCACTTGAGCCTCGTCACCTAGTGGTACCGTCGGGTGCGACCAAAACGATTTTTGAGCCTATGGTACATCTAGTGCAAACTATGCACCTATCTTGCACCGACGCTAACACTACCTCCAAATAGAAAGAAGAGAGATTCCACATGACCCACGTCACCAAGGAGCTCCATCGGGTGCATGCAAAATGATTTCTGAGCCTATGCTACTCTCCACGCAAACCGTGCACCTATCTTGCGTCAAGATTAGCACTATCTCTAAATAGAAAGAAGTGACATTCCACATGACCCACATCACCTATGAGTTCCATTGGGTGCATCCAAAATGATTTCCTATCCTATGGTACGTTCGACGCAAACCATGCACCTATCTTGCAACAAGATTAGCACAATGTCCAAACGTACCAAAATGAGCTACCACTTGAGCCTCGTCACCTAGTGGTACCATCGGGTGTGACCAAAATGATTTCTGAGCCTATGGTACGTCTAGTGCAAACCATGCACCTATCTTGCACCAACGCTAACACTACCTCCAAATAGAAAGAGGAGAGATTCCACATGACCCACATCACCAAGGAGGTCCATTGGCTGCATCAAAAATGATTTCCTAGGCTATGGTACGTTCGATGCAAACCATGCACTTATCTTGCGTCAAGATTAGCACTATCTCTCAACGGACCGAAACGAGCTTCCACTTGAGCCTCATCACCTAGTGGTACCATCGGTTGTGTCCAAAACAATCTCAGAGCCTATGGTAGGTCTAGCGCAAACCATGCACCTAGCTTGCTCCAACACTAACACTATCTCCAAACGGAAAGAAGTGAGATTCCACATAACCCACGTCACCTAGGAGTTCCATTGGGTGCATGCAAAATGATTTCCTATCCTTTGGTACGTTCGACGCAAACCATGCACCTATCTTACGTCAAGATTAGCAGTATGTCCAAATGTACCGAAATGAGCTTCCACTTGAGCCTCGTCACCCAGTGGTACCATCGAGTGCGACCAAAACAATTTTTGAGCCTATGGTACGTCTAGTGCAAACCATGCACCTATCTTGCACCGACGCTAACACTACCTCCAAACGGAAAGAAGAAAGATTCCACATGACCCACATCACCAAGGAGGTCCATTGGGTGCATAAAAAATGATTTCCTAGCCTATGGTACGTTCGACGCAAACCGTGCACCTATCTTGCGTCAAGATTAGCACTATGTCCAAACGTACCGAAATGAGCTTCCACTTGAGCCTCATCACCTAGTGGTACCATTGGGTGCGACCAAAATGATTTTTGAGCCTATGGTACGTCTAGTGCAAACCATGCACCTATCTTGCATCGACGCTAACACTACCTCCAAATGAAAAGAAGAGAGATTTCACATGACCCACGTCACCAAGGAGCTCCATCGGGTGCATGCAAAATGATTTTCCCAGCCTATGTTACGTTCGACGTAAACCGTGCACCTATCTTGCATCAAGATTAGCACTATCTCCAAATGTACCGAAATAAGCTTTCACTTGAGCCTCGTCACCTAGTGGTACCATCGGGTGCGACCAAAATGATTTCTGAGCCTATGGTACGTCTAGTGCAAACCATGCACCTATCTTGCACCGATGCTAACACTACCTCCAAATGGAAAGAAGAAAGACTCCACATGACCCACATCACCAAGGAGGTCCATTGGCTGCATCAAAAATGATTTCCTAGGCTATGGTACATTTGATGCAAACCATGCACTTATCTTGCGTCAAGATTAGCACTATCTCTCAACGGACCGAAACGAGCTTCCACTTGAGCCTCGTCACCTAGTGGTACCATCGGTTGCATCCAAAACAATCTCAGAGCCTATGGTAGGTCTAGCGCAAACCGTGCACCTAGCTTGCTCCAACACTAACACTGTCTCCAAACGGAAAGAAGTGAGATTCCACATAACCCATGTCACCTAGGAGTTCCATTGGGTGCATCCAAAATGATTTCCTATCCTATGGTACGTTCGACGCAAACCATGCACCTATCTTACGTCAAGATTAGCACTATGTCCAAATATACCGAAATGAGCTTCCACTTGAGCCTCGTCACCTAGTGGTACCATCGAGTGCGACCAAAACAATTTTTGAGCCTATGGTACGTCTAGTGCAAACCATGCACCTAGCTTGCACCGACGCTAACACTACCTCCAAACGGAAAGAAGAAAGATTCCACATGACCCACATCACCAAGGAGGTCCATTGGGTGCATAAAAAATGATTTCCTAGCCTATGGTACGTTCGACGTAAACCGTGCACCTATCTTGCGTCAAGATTAGCACTATGTCCAAATGTACCGAAATGAGCTTCCACTTGAGCCTCATCACCTAGTGGTACCATCGGGTGTGACCAAAATGATTTTTGAGCCTATGGTACGTCTAGTGCAAACCATGCACCTATCTTGCATCGACGCTAACACTACCTCCAAATGAAAAGAAGAGAGATTCCACATGACCCACGTCACCAAGGAGCTCCATCGGGTGCATGCAAAATGATTTTCCCAGCCTATGTTACGTTCGACATAAACCGTGCACCTATCTTGCATCAAGATTAGCACTATCTCCAAATGTACCGAAATGAGCTTTCACTTGAGCCTCGTCACCTAGTGGTACCATCGGGTGCAACCAAAACGATTTCTGAGCCTATGGTACGTCTAGTGCAAACCATGCACCTATCTTGCACCGATGCTAACACTACCTCCAAATGGAAAGAAGAAAGACTCCACATGACCCACATCACCAAGGAGGTCCATTGGCTGCATCAAAAATGATTTCCTAGGCTATGGTACATTTGATGCAAACCATGCACTTATCTTGCGTTAAGATTAGCACTATCTCTCAACGGACCGAAACGAGCTTCCACTTGAGCCACGTCACCTAGTGGTACCATCGGTTGCGTCCAAAACAATCTCAGAGCCTATGGTAGGTCTAGCGCAAACCGTGCACCTAGCTTGCTCCAACACTAACACTGTCTCCAAACGGAAAGAAGTGAGATTCCACATAACCCACGTCACCTAGGAGTTCCATTGGGTGCATCCAAAATGATTTCCTATCCTATGGTATGTTCGACGCAAACCATGCACCTATCTTACGTCAAGATTAGCACTATGTCCAAATATACCGAAATGAGCTTCCACTTGAGCCTCGTCACCCAGTGGTACCATCGAGTGCGACCAAAACAATTTTTGAGCCTATGGTACGTCTAGTGCAAACCATGCACCTAGCTTGCACCGACGCTAACACTACCTCCAAACGGAAAGAAGAAAGATTCCACATGACCCACATCACCAAGGAGGTCCATTGGGTGCATAAAAAATGATTTCCTAGCCTATGGTACGTTCGACGTAAACCGTGCACCTATCTTGCGTCAAGATTAGCACTATGTCCAAACGTACCGAAATGAGCTTCCACTTGAGCCTCATCACCTAGTGGTACCATCGGGTGCGACCAAAATGATTTTTGAGCCTATGGTACGTCTAGTGCAAACCATGCACCTATCTTGCATCGACGCTAACACTACCTCCAAATGAAAAGAAGAGAGATTCCACATGACCCATGTCACCAAGGAGCTCCATCGGGTGCATGCAAAATGATTTTCCCAGCCTATGTTACGTTCGACATAAACCGTGCACCTATCTTGCATCAAGATTAGCACTATCTCCAAATGTACCGAAATGAGCTTTCACTTGAGCCTCGTCACCTAGTGATACCATCGGGTGCGACCAAAACGATTTCTGAGCCTATGGTACGTCTAGTGCAAACCATACACCTATCTTTCACCGACGCTAACACTACCTCCAAATGGAAAGTAGAAAGACTCCACATGACCCACATCACCAAGGAGGTCCATTGGGTGCATCAAAAATGATTTCCTAGCCTATGGTATGTTCGACGCAAACCGTGCACCTATCTTGCGTCAAGATTAGCACTATATCCAAACGTACCGAAATGAGCTTCCACTTGAGCCTCGTGACCTAGTGGTACCATCGGGTGCGACCAAAATGATTTTTGAGCCCATGGTACGTCTAGTGCAAACTATGCACCTATCTTGCACTGACGCTAACACTACCTCCAAATAGAAAGAAGAGAGATTCCACATGACCCACGTCACCAAGGAGCTCCATCGGGTGCATGCAAAATGATTTCTAAGCCTATGCTATGCTCGACGCAAACCATGCACCTATCTTGCGTCAAGATTAGCACTATCTCTAAACGAAAAGAAGTGACATTCCACATGACCCACGTCACCTAGGAGTTCCATTGGGTGCATCCAAAATGATTTCCTATCCTATGGTACGTTCGACGCAAATCGTGCACCTATCTTGCATCAAGATTAGCACAGTGTCCAAACATACCAAAATGAGCTACCACTTGAGCCTCGTCACCTAGTGGTACCATCGGGTGCGACCAAAACGATTTCTGAGCCTATGGTACGTCTAGTGCAAACCATGCACCTATCTTGCACCGACGCTAACACTACCTCCAAACAGAAAGAGGAGAGATTCCACATGACCCACATCACCAAGGAGGTCCATTAGGTGCATCAAAAATGATTTCCTAGGCTATGGTACGTTTGATGCAAACCGTGCACTTATCTTGCATCAAGATTAGCAATATCTCTCAACAGACCGAAACGAGCTTCCACTTGAGCCTCGTCACCTAGTGGTACCATCGATTGTGTCCAAAACGATCTCAGAGCCTATGGTAGGTCTAGCGCAAACCGTGCACATAGCTTGCTCCGACACTAACACTATCTCCAAACAGAAAGAAGTGAGATTCCACATAACCCACATCACCTAGGAGTTCCATTGGGTGCATCCAAAATGATTTCCTATCCTATGGTACGTTCGACGCAAACTGTGCACCTATCTTATGTCAAGATTAGCACTATGTCCAAATGTACCGAAATGAGCTTCCACTTGAGCCTCATCACCTAGTGGTACCATCGGGTGCGACCAAAACGATTTTTGAGCCTATGGTACATCTAGTGCAAACCATGCACCTATCTTGCACCGACGCTAACACTACCTCCAAATGGAAAGAAGAAAGATTCCACATGACCCACAACACCAAGGAGGTCCATTGGGTGCATAAAAAATGATTTCCTAGCCTATGATATGTTCAACGCAAACCGTGCACCTATCTTGTGTCAAGATTAGCACTATGTCCAAATGTACCGAAATGAGCTTCCACTTGAGCCCCATCACCTAGTGGTACCATCGGGTGTGACCAAAATGAATTTTGAGCCTATGGTACGTCTAGTGCAAACCATGCACCTATCTTGCACCGACGCTAACACTACCTCCAAACAGAAAGAGGAGAGATTCCAGATGACCCACATCACCAAGGAGGTCCATTAGGTGCATCAAAAATGATTTCCTAGGCTATGGTACGTTCGATGCAAACCGTGCACTTATCTTGCATCAAGATTAGCACTATCTCTCAACAGACTGAAACGAGCTTCCACTTGAGCCTCGTCACCTAGTGGTACCATCGGTTGCGTCCAAAATGATCTCAGAGCCTATGGTAGGTCTAGCGCAAACCGTGCACATAGCTTGCTCCGACACTAACACTGTCTCCAAACGGAAAGAAGTGAGATTCCACATAACCCACGTCACCTAGGAGTTCCATTGGGTGCATCCAAAATGATTTCCTATCCTATGGTACGTTCGACGCAAACCATGCACCTATCTTACGTCAAGATTAGCACTATGTCCAAATGTACCGAAATGAGCTTCCACTTGAGCCTCGTCACCTAGTGGTACCATCGAGTGCGACCAAAACAATTTTTGAGCCTACGGTACGTCTAGTGCAAACCATGCACCTATCTTGCACCAACGCTAACACTACCTCCAAACATAAAGAAGAAGGATTCCACATGACCCACATCACCAAGGAGGTCCATTGGGTGCATAAAACATGATTTCCTAGCCTATGGTACGTTTGACGCAAACCGTGCACCTATCTTGCGTCAAGATTAGCACTATGTCCAAACATACCGAAATGAGCTTCCACTTGAGCCTCATCACCTAGTGGTACCATCGGGTGCGACCAAAATGATTTTTGAGCCTATGGTACGTCTAGTGCAAACCATGCACCTATCTTGCATCGACGCTAACACTACCTCCAAACGAAAAGAAGACAGATTCCACATGACCCACGTCACCAAGGAGCTCCATCGGGTGCATGCAAAATGATTTTCCCAGCCTATGTTATGTTCGACGCAAACCGTGCACCTATCTTGCATCAAGATTAGCACTATCTCCAAATGTACCGAAATGAGCTTTCACTTGAGCCTTGTCACCTAGTGGTACCATCGGGTGCGACCAAAATGATTTCTGAGCCTATGGTACGTCTAGTGCAAACCATGCACCTATCTTGCACTGACGCTAACACTACCTCCAAATGGAAAGAAGAAAGACTCCACATGACCCACATCACCAAGGAGGTCCATTGGGTGCATAAAAAATGATTTCCTAGCCTATGGTACGTTCGACGCAAACCGTGCACCTATCTTGCGTCAAGATTAGCACTATATGCAAACGTACCGAAATGAGCTTCCACTTGAGCCTCGTGACCTAGTGGTACCATCGGGTGCGACCAAAACAATTTTTGAGCCCATGGTACGTCTAGTGCAAACTATGCACCTATCTTGCACTGACGCTAACACTACCTCCAAATAGAAAGAAGAGAGATTCCACATGACCCACGTCACCAAGGAGCTCCATCGGGTGCATGCAAAATGATTTCTGAGCCTATGCTATGCTCGACGCAAACCATGCACCTATCTTACGTCAAGATTAGCACTATCTCTAAACGGAAAGAAGTGACATTCCACATGACCCACGTCACCTAGGAGTTCCATTGGGTGCATCCAAAATGATTTCCTATCCTATGGTATGTTCGATGCAAACCGTGCACCTATCTTGCATCAAGATTAGCACAATATCCAAACATACCAAAATGAGCTACCACTTGAGCCTCGTCACCTAGTGGTACCATCGGGTGTGACCAAAACGATTTCTGAGCCTATGGTACGTCTAGTGCAAACCATGCACCTATCTTGCACCGACGCTAACACTACCTCCAAACAGAAAGAGGAGAGATTCCACATGACCCACATCACCAAGGAGGTCCATTAGGTGCATCAAAAATGATTTCCTAGGCTATGGTACGTTCGATGCAAACCGTGCACTTATCTTGCGTCAAGATTAGCACTATCTCCCAACAGACCGAAACGAGCTTCCACTTGAGCGTCGTCACCTAGTGGTACCATCGGTTGCGTCCATAACGATCTCAGAGCCTATGGTAGGTCTAGCACAAACCATGCACCTAGCTTGCTCCAACAATAACACTGTCTCCAAACAGAAAGAAGTGAGATTCCACATAACCCACATCACCTAGGAGTTCCATTGGGTGCATCCAAAATGATTTCCTATCCTATGGTACGTTCGACGCAAACCGTGCACCTATCTTATGTCAAGATTAGCACTATGTCCAAATGTACCGAAATGAGCTTCCACTTGAGCCTCGTCACCTAGTGGTACCATCGGGTGCGACCAAAACGATTTTTGAGCCTATGGTACGTCTAGTGCAAACCATGCACCTATCTTGCACCGACGCTAACACTACCTCCAAACAGAAAGAAGAAAGATTCCACATGACCCACATCACCAAGGAGGTCCATTGGGTGCATAAAAAATGATTTCCTAGCCTATGATACGTTCAACGCAAACCGTGCACCTATCTTGTGTCAAGATTAGCACTATGTCCAAACGTACCGAAATGAGCTTCCACTTGAGCGTCATCACCTAGTGGTACCATCGGGTGTGACCAAAATGAATTTTGAGCCTATGGTACGTCTAGTGCAAACCATGCACCTATCTTGCACCGACGCTAACACTACCTCCAAAAGAAAAGAAGAGGGATTCCACATGACCCACGTCACCAAGGAGCTCCTTCGGGTGCATGCAAAATGATTTTCCCAGCCTATGTTACGTTCGACGCAAACCGTGCACTTATCTTGCATCAAGATTAGCATTATCTCCAAATGTACCGAAATGAGCTTTCACTTGAGCCTTGTCACCTAGTGGTACCATCGGGTGCGACCAAAACGATTTCTGAGCCTATGGTACGTCTAGTGCAAACCATGCACCTATCTTGCACCGATGCTAACACTACCACCAAATGAAAAGAAGAAAGATTCCACATGACCCACATCACCAAGGAGGTCCATTGGGTGCATCAAAAATGATTTCCTAGCCTATGGTACGTTCGACGCAAACCGTGCACCTATCTTGCGTCAAGATTACCACTATGTCCAAACGTATCGAAATGAGCTTCCACTTGAGCCTCGTCACCTAGTGGTACTATCGGGTGCGACCAAAACAATTTTTGAGTCTATGGTACGTCTAGTGCAAACTATGCACCTATCTTGCACCGATGCTAACACTACCTCCTAATAGAAAGAGATAGATTCCACATGACCCACGTCACCAAGGAGCTCCATCGGGTGCATGCAAAATGATTTCCGAGCCTATGCTATGCTCGACGCAAACCGTGCACCTATCTTGCGTCAAGATTAGCACCATCTCTAAACAGAAAGAAGTGACATTCCCATGACCCACGTCACCTAGGAGTTCCATTGGGTGCATCCAAAATGATTTCCTATCCTATGGTACATTCGACGCAAACCGTGCACCTATCTTGCATCAAGATTAGCACAATGTCCAAACGTACCAAAATGAGCTACCACTTGAGCCTCGTCACCTAGTGGTACCATCGGGTGCGACCAAAATGATTTCTGAGCCTATGGTACGTCTAGTGCAAACCTTGCACCTATATTGCACCGAAGCTAACACTACCTCCAAACAGAAAGAGGAGAGATTCCACATGACCCACATCACCAAGGAGGTCCATTGGGTGCATAAAAATTGATTTCCTAGCCTATGATACGTTCGACGCAAACCGTGCACCTATCTTGCATCAAGATTAGCACAATGTCCAAACATACCAAAATGAGCTACCACTTGAGCCTCGTCAGCTAGTGGTACCATCAGGTGTGACCAAAACGATTTCTGAGCCTATGGTACGTCTAGTGCAAACCATGCACCTATCTTGCACCGACGCTAACACTACCTCCAAACGGAAAGAAGAAAGATTCCACATGACCCACATCACCAAGGAGGTCCATTGGGTGCATAAAAAATGATTTCCTAGCCTATGATACGTTCAACGCAAACCGTGCACCTATCTTGTGTCAAGATTAGCACTATGTCCAAACATACCGAAATGAGCTTCCACTTGAGCCTCATCACCTAGTGGTACCATCAGGTGTGACCAAAATGAATTTTGAGCCTATGGTACGTCTAGTGCAAACCATGCACCTATCTTGCACCGACGCTAACACTACCTCCAAACGAAAAGAAGAGGGATTATACATGACCCACGTCACCAAGGAGCTCCATCGGGTGCATGCAAAATGATTTTCCTAGCCTATGTTACGTTCGACGCAAACCGTGCACTTATCTTGCATCAAGATTAGCATTATCTCCAAATGTACCGAAATGAGCTTTCACTTGAGCCTCGTCACCTAGTGGTACCATCGGGTGTGACCAAAACGATTTCTGAGCCTATGGTACATCTAGTGCAAACCATGCACCTATCTTGCACCGACGCTAACACTACCACCAAACGAAAAGAAGAAAGATTCCACATGACCCACATCACCAAGGAGGTCCATTGGGTGCATCAAAAATGATTTCCTAGCCTATGGTACGTTCGACGCAAACTGTGCACCTATCTTGCGTCAAGATTAGCACTATGTCCAAACGTATCGAAATGAGCTTCCACTTGAGCCTCGTCACCTAGTGGTACCATCGGGTGCGACCAAAACAATTTTTGAGTCTATGGTATGTCTAGTGCAAACTATGCACATATCTTGCACCGATGCTAACACTACCTCCTAATAGAAAGAGATAGATTCCACATGACCCACGTCACCAAGGAGCTCCATCGGGTGCATGCAAAATGATTTCCGAGCCTATGCTACGCTCGACGCAAACCGTGCACCTATCTTGCGTCAAGATTAGCACTATCTCTAAACGGACCAAAACGAGCTTCCACTTGAGCCTCGTCACCTAGTGGTACCATCGGTTGCGTCCAAAACAATCTCAGAGCCTATGGTACGTCTAGCGGAAACCATGCACCTAGCTTGCACCAACACTAACACTGTCTCCAAACAGAAAGAAATGAGATTCCACATAACCCACATCACCTAGGAGTTCCATTGGGTGCATCCAAAATGATTTCCTAGCCTATGGTATGTTTGACGCAAACCGTGCACCTATCTTGCATCAAGATTAGCACTATCTCCAAATGTACCAAAATGAGCTTCCACTTGAGCCTCGTCACCTAGTGGTACCATCGGTTGCGACCAAAATGATTTCTGAGCCTATGGAATGTCAAGTGCAAACCATGCACCTATCTTGCACCGACGCTAACACTACCTCCAAACAGAAAGAAGAAAGATTCCACATGACCCACATCACCAAGGAGGTCCATTGGGTGCATCAAAAATGATTTCCTAGCCTATGGTACGTTCGACACAAACCGTGCACCTATCTTGCGTCAAGATTAGCACTATGTCCAAACGTACCGAAATGAGCTTCCACTTGAGCCTCGTCACCTAGTGGTACCATCGGGTGCGACCAAAATGATTTTTGAGGCTATGGTACGTCTAGTGCAAACCAAGCACCTATCTTGCACCGACGCTAACACTACCTCCAAACGAAAACAAGAGAGATTCCACATGACCCACGTCACCAAGGAGCTCCATCGGGTGCATGCAAAATGATTTTCCGAGCCTATTTTGCGTTCGACGCAAACCGTGCACCTATCTTGCATCAAGATTAGCATTATCTCCAAATGTACCGAAATGAGCTTTCACTTGAGCCTCGTCACCTAGTGGTACCATCAGGTGTGACCAAAACGATTTCTGAGCCTATGGTACATCTAGTGCAAACCATGCACCTATCTTGCACCGACGCTAACACTACCACCAAACGAAAAGAAGAAAGATTCCACATGACCCACATCACCAAGGAGGTCCATTGGGTGCATCAAAAATGATTTCCTAGCCTATGGTATGTTCGACGCAAACCGTGCACCTATCTTGCGTCAAGATTAGCACTATGTCCAAACATACCGAAATGAGCTTCCACCTGATCCTCGTCACCTAGTGGTACCATCGGGTGCGACCAAAATGATTTCTGAGCCTACGGTACGTCTAGTGCAAACCATGCACCTATCTTGCACCAACGCTAACACTACCTCCAAGCGGAAAGAAGAAAGATTCCACATGACCCACATCACCAAGGAGGTCCATTGGGTGCATAAAAAATGATTTCCTAGCCTATGGTACGTTCGACGCAAACCGTGCACCTATCTTGCATCAAGATTAGCACAATGTCCAAACATACCAAAATGAGCTACCACTTGAGCCTCGTCACCTAGTGGTACCATCAGGTGTGACCAAAACGATTTCTGAGCCTATGGTATGTCTAGTGCAAACCATGCACCTATCTTGCACCGACGCTAACACTACCTCCAAACGGAAAGAAGAAAGATTCCACATGACCCACATCACCAAGGAGGTCCATTGGGTGCATAAAAAATGATTTCCTAGCCTATGATACGTTCAACGCAAACCGTGCACCTATCTTGTGTCAAGATTAGCACTATGTCCAAACATACCGAAATGAGCTTCCACTTGAGCCTCATCACCCAGTGGTACCATCGGGTGTGACCAAAATGAATTTTGAGCCTATGGTACGTCTAGTGCAAACCATGCACCTATCTTGCACCGACGCTAACACTACCTCCAAACGAAAAGAAGAGGGATTATACATGACCCACGTCACCAAGGAGCTCCATCGGGTGCATGCAAAATGATTTTCCCAGCCTATGTTACGTTCGACGCAAACCGTGCACTTATCTTGCATCAAGATTAGCATTATCTCCAAATGTACCAAAATGAGCTTTCACTTGAGCCTCGTCACCTAGTGGTACCATCGGGTGTGACCAAAACGATTTCTGAGCCTATGGTACATCTAGTGCAAACCATGCACCTATCTTGCACCGACGCTAACACTACCACCAAACGAAAAGAAGAAAGATTCCACATGACCCACATCACCAAGGAGGTCCATTGGGTGCATCAAAAATGATTTCCTAGCCTATGGTACGTTCGACGCAAACCGTGCACCTATCTTGCGTCAAGATTAGCACTATGTCCAAACGTATCGAAATGAGCTTCCACTTGAGCCTCGTCACCTAGTGGTACCATCGGGTGCGACCAAAACAATTTTTGAGTCTATGGTACGTCTAGTGCAAACTATGCACATATCTTGCACCGATGCTAACACTACCTCCTAATAGAAAGAGATAGATTCCACATGACCCACGTCACCAAGGAGCTCCATCGGGTGCATGCAAAATGATTTCCGAGCCTATGCTACGCTCGACGCAAACCGTGCACCTATCTTGCGTCAAGATTAGCACTATCTCTAAACGGACCAAAACGAGCTTCCACTTGAGCCTCGTCACCTAGTGGTACCATCGGTTGCGTCCAAAACAATCTTAGAGCCTATGGTACGTCTAGCGGAAACCATGCACCTAGCTTGCACCAACACTAACATTGTCTCCAAACAGAAAGAAGTGAGATTCCACATAACCCACGTCACCTAGGAGTTCCATTGGGTGCATCCAAAATGATT
The DNA here is from genome assembly GCF_019320115.1 of Miscanthus floridulus. Taxonomy (NCBI): domain Eukaryota; kingdom Viridiplantae; phylum Streptophyta; class Magnoliopsida; order Poales; family Poaceae; genus Miscanthus; species Miscanthus floridulus. The sequence goes on along the minus strand of NC_089590.1, from coordinate 25,733,100 downwards.
TCCTAGCCTATGGTATGTTTGACGCAAACCGTGCACCTATCTTGCATTAAGATTAGCACTATCTCCAAATGTACCAAAATGAGCTTCCACTTGAGCCTCGTCACCTAGTGGTACCATCGGTTGCGACCAAAACGATTTCTGAGCCTATGGAATGTCAAGTGCAAACCATGCACCTATCTTGCACCGACGCTAACACTACCTCCAAACGGAAAGAAGAAAGATTCCACATGACCCACATCACCAAGGAGGTCCATTGGGTGCATCAAAAATGATTTCCTAGCCTATGGTACGTTCGACACAAACCATGCACCTATCTTGCATCAAGATTAGCACTATGTCCAAACGTACCGAAATGAGCTTCCACTTGAGCCTCGTCACCTAGTGGTACCATCGGGTGCGACCAAAATGATTTTTGAGGCTATGGTACGTCTAGTGCAAACCAAGCACCTATCTTGCACCGACGCTAACACTACCTCCAAACGAAAACAAGAGAGATTCCACATGACCCACGTCACCAAGGAGCTCCATCGGGTGCATGCAAAATGATTTTCCGAGCCTATTTTGCGTTCGACGCAAACCGTGCACCTATCTTGCATCAAGATTAGCATTATCTCCAAATGTACCGAAATGAGCTTTCACTTGAGCCTCGTCACCTAGTGGTACCATCGGGTGTGACCAAAACGATTTCTGAGCCTATGGTACATCTAGTGCAAACCATGCACCTATCTTGCACCGACGCTAACACTACCACCAAACGAAAAGAAGAAAGATTCCACATGACCCACATCACCAAGGAGGTCCATTGGGTGCATCAAAAATGATTTCCTAGCCTATGGTATGTTTGACGCAAACCGTGCACCTATCTTGCGTCAAGATTAGCACTATGTCCAAACATACCGAAATGAGCTTCCACCTGATCCTTGTCACCTAGTGGTACCATCGGGTGCGACCAAAACGATTTCTGAGCCTACGGTACGTCTAGTGCAAACCATGCACCTATCTTGCACCAACGCTAACACTACCTCCAAGCGGAAAGAAGAAAGATTCCACATGACCCACATCACCAAGGAGGTCCATTGGGTGCATAAAAAATGATTTCCTAGCCTATGGTACGTTCGACGCAAACCGTGCACCTATCTTGCATCAAGATTAGCACAATGTCCAAACATACCAAAATGAGCTACCACTTGAGCCTCGTCACCTAGTGGTACCATCAGGTGTGACCAAAACGATTTCTGAGCCTATGGTACGTCTAGTGCAAACCATGCACCTATCTTGCACCGACGCTAACACTACCTCCAAACGGAAAGAAGAAAGATTCCACATGACCCACATCACCAAGGAGGTCCATTGGGTGCATAAAAAATGATTTCCTAGCCTATGATACGTTCAACGCAAACCGTGCACCTATCTTGTGTCAAGATTAGCACTATGTCCAAACATACCGAAATGAGCTTCCACTTGAGCCTCATCACCTAGTGGTACCATCGGGTGTGACCAAAATGAATTTTGAGCCTATGGTACGTCTAGTGCAAACCATGCACCTATCTTGCACCGACGCTAACACTACCTCCAAACGAAAAGAAGAGGGATTATACATGACCCACGTCACCAAGGAGCTCCATCGGGTGCATGCAAAATGATTTTCCCAGCCTATGTTACGTTCGACGCAAACCGTGCACTTATCTTGCATCAAGATTAGCATTATCTCCAAATGTACCGAAATGAGCTTTCACTTGAGCCTCGTCACCTAGTGGTACCATCGGGTGTGACCAAAACGATATCTAAGCCTATGGTACATCTAGTGCAAACCATGCACCTATCTTGCACTGACGCTAACACTACCACCAAACGAAAAGAAGAAAGATTCCACATGACCCACATCACCAAGGAGGTCCATTGGGTGCATCAAAAATGATTTCCTAGCCTATGGTACGTTCGACGCAAACCGTGCACCTATCTTGCGTCAAGATTAGCACTATGTCCAAACGTATCGAAATGAGCTTCCACTTGAGCCTCGTCACCTAGTGGTACCATCGGGTGCGACCAAAACAATTTTTGGGTCTATGGTACGTCTAGTGCAAACTATGCACATATCTTGCACCGATGCTAACACTACCTCCTAATAGAAAGAGATAGATTCCACATGACCCACGTCACCAAGGAGCTCCATCGGGTGCATGCAAAATGATTTCCGAGCCTATGCTACGCTCGACGCAAACCGTGCACCTATCTTGCGTCAAGATTAGCACTATCTCTAAATGGACCAAAACGAGCTTCCACTTGAGCCTCGTCACCTAGTGGTACCATCGGTTGCGTCCAAAACAATCTCAGAGCCTATGGTACGTCTAGCGGAAACCATGCACCTAGCTTGCACCAACACTAACACTGTCTCCAAACAGAAAGAAGTGAGATTCCACATAACCCACGTCACCTAGGAGTTCCATTGGGTGCATCCAAAATGATTTCCTAGCCTATGGTATGTTTGACGCAAACCGTGCACCTATCTTGCATCAAGATTAGCACTATCTCCAAATGTACCGAAATGAGCTTCCACTTGAGCCTCATCACCTAGTGGTACCATCGGTTGCGACCAAAATGATTTCTGAGCCTATGGAATGTCAAGTGCAAACCATGCACCTATCTTGCACCGACGCTAACACTACCTCCAAACGGAAAGAAGAAAGATTCCACATGACCCACATCACCAAGGAGGTCCATTGGGTGCATCAAAAATGATTTCCTAGCCTATGGTACGTTCGACACAAACCGTGCACCTATCTTGCGTCAAGATTAGCACTATGTCCAAACGTACCGAAATGAGCTTCCACTTGAGCCTCGTCACCTAGTGGTACCATCGGGTGCGACCAAAATGATTTTTGAGGCTATGGTACGCCTAGTGCAAACCAAGCACCTATCTTGCACCGACGCTAACACTACCTCCAAACGAAAACAAGAGAGATTCCACATGACCCACGTCACCAAGGAGCTCCATCGGGTGCATGCAAAATGATTTTCCGAGCCTATTCTGCGTTCGACGCAAACCGTGCACCTATCTTGCATCAAGATTAGCATTATCTCCAAATGTACCGAAATGAGCTTTCACTTGAGCCTCGTCACCTAGTGGTACCATCGGGTGTGACCAAAACGATTTCTGAGCCTATGGTACATCTAGTGCAAACCATGCACCTATTTTGCACCGACGCTAACACTACCACCAAACGAAAAGAAGAAAGATTCCACATGACCCACATCACCAAGGAGGTCCATTGGGTGCATCAAAAAAGATTTCCTAGCCTATGGTATGTTCGACGCAAACCGTGCACCTATCTTGCATCAAGATTAGCACTATGTCCAAACATACCGAAATGAGCTTCCACCTGATCCTCGTCACCTAGTGGTACCATCGGGTGCGACCAAAACGATTTCTGAGCCTACGGTACGTCTAGTGCAAACCATGCACCTATCTTGCACCAACGCTAACACTACCTCCAAGCGGAAAGAAGAAAGATTCCACATGACCCACATCACCAAGGAGGTCCATTGGGTGCATAAAAAATGATTTCCTAGCCTATGGTACGTTCGACGCAAACCGTGCACCTATCTTGCATCAAGATTAGCACAATGTCCAAACATACCAAAATGAGCTACCACTTGAGCTTCGTCACCTAGTGGTACCATCAGGTGTGACCAAAATGATTTCTGAGCCTATGGTACGTCTAGTGAAACCATGCACCTATCTTGCACCGACGCTAACACTACCTCCAAACGGAAAGAAGAAAGATTCCACATGACCCACATCACCAAGGAGGTCCATTGGGTGCATAAAAAATGATTTCCTAGCCTATGATACGTTCAACGCAAACCGTGCACCTATCTTGTGTCAAGATTAGCACTATGTCCAAATGTACCGAAATGAGCTTCCACTTGAGCCTCATCACCTAGTGGTACCATCGGGTGTGACCAAAATGAATTTTGAGCCTATGGTACGTCTAGTGCAAACCATGCACCTATCTTGCACCGACGCTAACACTACCTCCAAACGAAAAGAAGAGGGATTATACATGACCCACGTCACCAAGGAGCTCCATCGGGTGCATGCAAAATGATTTTCCCAGCCTATGTTACGTTCGACACAAACCGTGCACTTATCTTGCATCAAGATTAGCATTATCTCCAAATGTACCGAAATGAGCTTTCACTTCAGCCTCGTCACCTAGTGGTACCATCGGGTGTGACCAAAACGATTTCTGAGCCTATGGTACATCTAGTGCAAACCATGCACCTATCTTGCACCGACGCTAACACAACCACCAAATGAAAAGAAGAAAGATTCCACATGACCCACATCACCAAGGAGGTCCATTGGGTGCATCAAAAATGATTTCCTAGCCTATGGTACGTTCGACGCAAACCGTGCACCTATCTTGCGTCAAGATTAGCACTATGTCCAAACGTATCGAAATGAGCTTCCACTTGAGCCTCGTCACCTAGTGGTACCATCGGGTGCGACCAAAACAATTTTTCAGTCTATGGTACGTCTAGTGCAAACTATGCACATATCTTGCACCGATGCTAACACTACCTCCTAATAGAAAGAGATAGATTCCACATGACCCACGTCACCAAGGAGCTCCATCAGGTGCATGCAAAATGATTTCCGAGCCTATGCTACGCTCGACGCAAACCGTGCACCTATCTTGCGTCAAGATTAGCACTATCTCTAAACGGACCAAAACGAGCTTCCACTTGAGCCTCGTCACCTAGTGGTACCATCGGTTGCGTCCAAAACAATCTCAGAGCCTATGGTACGTCTAGCGGAAACCATGCACCTAGCTTGCACCAACACTAACACTGTCTCCAAACAGAAAGAAGTGAGATTCCACATAACCCACGTCACCTAGGAGTTCCATTGGGTGCATCCAAAATGATTTCCTAGCCTATGGTATGTTTGACGCAAACCGTGCACCTATCTTGCATCAAGATTAGCACTATCTCCAAATGTACCGAAATGAGCTTCCACTTGAGCCTCGTCACCTAGTGGTACCATCGGTTGCGACCAAAACGATTTCTAAGCCTATGGAATGTCAAGTGCAAACCATGCACCTATCTTGCACCGACGCTAACACTACCTCCAAACGGAAAGAAGAAAGATTCCACATGACCCACATCACCAAGGAGGTCCATTGGGTGCATCAAAAATGATTTCCTAGCCTATGGTACGTTCGACACAAACCGTGCACCTATCTTGCATCAAGATTAGCACTATGTCCAAACGTACCGAAATGAGCTTCCACTTGAGCCTCGTCACCTAGTGGTACCATCGGGTGCGACCAAAATGATTTTTGAGGCTATGGTACGTCTAGTGCAAACCAAGCACCTATCTTGCACCGACGCTAACACTACCTCCAAACGAAAACAAGAGAGATTGCACATGACCCATGTCACCAAGGAGCTCCATCGGGTGCATGCAAAATGATTTTTCGAGCCTATTTTGCGTTCGACGCAAACCATGCACCTATCTTGCATCAAGATTAGCACTATCTCCAAATGTACCGAAATGAGCTTTCACTTGAGCCTCGTCACCTAGTGGTACCATCGGGGGCGACCAAAATGATTTCTGAGCCTATGGTACGTCTAGTGCAAACCATGCACCTATCTTGCACCGACGCTAACACTACCTCCAAATGGAAAGAAGAAAGACTCCACATGACTCACATCACCAAGGAGGTCCATTGGGTGCATCAAAAATGATTTCCTAGCCTATGGTACGTTCGACGCAAACCGTGCACCTATCTTGCGTCAAGATTAGCACTATGTCCAAACGTACCGAAATGAGCTTCCACTTGAGCCTCGTCACCTAGTGGTACCATCGGGTGCGACCAAAACAATTTTTGAGTCTATGGTACGTCTAGTGCAAACTATGCACCTATCTTGCACCGACGCTAACACTACCTCCAAATAGAAAGAAGAGAGATTCCACATGACCCACGTCACCAAGGAGCTCCATCGGGTGCATGCAAAATGACTTCCGAGCCTATGCTACGCTCGACGCAAACCGTGCACCTATCTTGCATCAAGATTAGCACTATCTCTAAACGGAAATAAGTGACATTCCACATGACCCACGTCACCTAGGAGTTCCATTGGGTGCATCCAAAATGATTTCCTATCCTATGGTACGTTCGATGCAAACCATGCACCTATCTTGCATCAAGATTAGCACAATGTCCAAACGTACCAAAATGAGCTACCAATTGAGCCTCATCACCTAGTGGTACCATCGGGTGCGACCAAAATGATTTCTGAGCCTATGGTACATCTAGTGCAAACCATGCACCTATCTTGCACCGACGCTAACACTACCGCCAAACGGAAAGAAGAAAGATTCCACATGACCCACATCACCAAGGAGGTCCATTGGGTGCATCAAAAATGATTTCCTAGCCTATGGTACGTTCGACGCAAACCGTGCACCTATCTTGCGTCAAGATTAGCACTATGTCCAAACGTATCGAAATGAGCTTCCACTTGAGCCTCATCACCTAGTGGTACCATCGGGTGCGACCAAAACAATTTTTGAGTCTATGGTACGTCTAGTGCAAACTATGCACATATCTTGCACCGATGCTAACACTACCTCCTAATAGAAAGAGATAGATTCCACATGACCCACGTCACCAAGGAGCTCCATCAGGTGCATGCAAAATGATTTCCGAGCCTATGCTACGCTCGACGCAAACCGTGCACCTATCTTGCGTCAAGATTAGCACTATCTCTAAACGGACCAAAACGAGCTTCCACTTGAGCCTCGTCACCTAGTGGTACCATCGGTTGCGTCCAAAACAATCTCAGAGCCTATGGTACGTCTAGCGGAAACCATGCACCTAGCTTGCACCAACACTAACACTGTCTCCAAACAGAAAGAAGTGAGATTCCACATAACCCACGTCACCTAGGAGTTCCATTGGGTGCATCCAAAATGATTTCCTAGCCTATGGTATGTTTGATGCAAACCGTGCACCTATCTTGCATCAAGATTAGCACTATCTCCAAATGTACCGAAATGAGCTTCCACTTGAGCCTCGTCACCTAGTGGTACCATCGGTTGCGACCAAAACGATTTCTAAGCCTATGGAATGTCAAGTGCAAACCATGCACCTATCTTGCACCGACGCTAACACTACCTCCAAACGGAAAGAAGAAAGATTCCACATGACCCACATCACCAAGGAGGTCCATTGGGTGCATCAAAAATGATTTCCTAGCCTATGGTACGTTCGACACAAACCGTGCACCTATCTTGCATCAAGATTAGCACTATGTCCAAACGTACCGAAATGAGCTTCCACTTGAGCCTCGTCACCTAGTGGTACCATCGGGTGCGACCAAAATGATTTTTGAGGCTATGGTACGTCTAGTGCAAACCAAGCACCTATCTTGCACCGACGCTAACACTACCTCCAAACGAAAACAAGAGAGATTCCACATGACCCATGTCACCAAGGAGCTCCATCGGGTGCATGCAAAATGATTTTTCGAGCCTATTTTGCGTTCGACGCAAACCGTGCACCTATCTTGCATCAAGATTAGCACTATCTCCAAATGTACCGAAATGAGCTTTCACTTGAGCCTCGTCACCTAGTGGTACCATCGGGGGCGACCAAAATGATTTCTGAGCCTATGGTACGTCTAGTGCAAACCATGCACCTATCTTGCACCGACGCTAACACTACCTCCAAATGGAAAGAAGAAAGACTCCACATGACTCACATCACCAAGGAGGTCCATTGGGTGCATCAAAAATGATTTCCTAGCCTATGGTACGTTCGACGCAAACCGTGCACCTATCTTGCGTCAAGATTAGCACTATGTCCAAACGTACCGAAATGAGCTTCCACTTGAGCCTCGTCACCTAGTGGTACCATCGGGTGCGACCAAAACAATTTTTGAGTCTATGGTACGTCTAGTGCAAACTATGCACCTATCTTGCACCGACGCTAACACTACCTCCAAATAGAAAGAAGAGAGATTCCACATGACCCACGTCACCAAGGAGCTCCATCGGGTGCATGCAAAATGACTTCCGAGCCTATGCTACGCTCGACGCAAACCGTGCACCTATCTTGCATCAAGATTAGCACTATCTCTAAACGGAAATAAGTGACATTCCACATGACCCGCGTCACCTAGGAGTTCCATTGGGTGCATCCAAAATGATTTCCTATCCTATGGTACGTTCGATGCAAACCGTGCACCTATCTTGCATCAAGATTAGCACAATGTCCAAACGTACCAAAATGAGCTACCAATTGAGCCTCATCACCTAGTGGTACCATCGGGTGCGACCAAAATGATTTCTGAGCCTATGGTACATCTAGTGCAAACCATGCACCTATCTTGCACCGACGCTAACACTACCGCCAAACGGAAAGAAGAAAGATTCCACATGACCCACATCACCAAGGAGGTCCATTGGGTGCATCAAAAATGATTTCCTAGCCTATGGTACGTTCGACGCAAACCATGCATTTATCTTGCGTCAAGATTAGCACTATCTCTAAACGGACCAAAACGAGCTTCCACTTGAGCCTCGTCACCTAGTGGTACCATCGGTTGCGTCCAAAACAATCTCAGAGCCTATGGTACATCTAGCGCAAACCTTGCACCTAGCTTGCACCAACACTAACACTGTCTCCAAATGGAAAGAAGTGAGATTCCACATAACCCACGTCACCTAGGAGTTCCATTGGGTGCATCCAAAATGATTTCCTAGCCTATGGTATGTTTGACGCAAACCGTGCACCTATCTTGCATCAAGATTAGCACTATCTCCAAATGTACCGAAATGAGCTTCCAATTGAGCCTCGTCACCTAGTGGTACCATCGGTTGTGACCAAAACAATTTCTGAGCCTATGGAACGTCAAGTGCAAACCATGCACCTATCTTGCACCGACGCTAACACTACCTCCAAATGGAAAGAAGAAAGATTCCACATGACCCACATCACCAAGGAGGTCCATTGGGTGCATCAAAAATGATTTCCGAGCCTATGGTACATTCGACGCAAACCGTGCACCTATCTTGGGTCAAGATTAGCACTATGTCCAAACGTACTGAAATGAGCTTCCACTTGAGCCTCGTCACCTAGTGGTACCATCGGGTGCGACCAAAATGATTTTTGTGGCTATGGTACGTCTAGTGCAAACCATGCACCTATCTTGCACCGACGCTAACACTACCTCCAAACGAAAAGAAGAGAGATTCCACATGACCCACGTCACCAAGGAGCTCCATCGGGTGCATGCAAAATGATTTTCCGAGCCTATTTTATGTTCGACACAAACCGTTCACCTCTCTTGCATCAAGATTAGCACTATCTCCAAATGTACCGAAATGAGCTTTCAATTGAGCCTCGTCACATAGTGGTACCATCGGGTGCGACCAAAACGATTTCTGAGCCTATGGTACGTCTAGTGCAAACCATGCACCTATCTTACACCGACGCTAACACTACCTCCAAATGGAAAGAAGAAAGACACCACATGACCCACATCACCAAGGAGGTCCATTGGGTGCATCAAAAATGATTTCCTAGCCTATGGTACGTTCGACGCAAACCGTGCACCTATCTTGCGTCAAGATTAGCACTATGTCCAAACGTACCGAAATGAGCTTCCACTTGAGCCTTGTCACCTAGTGGTACCATCGGGTGCGACCAAAATGATTTTTGAGCCCATGGTACGTCTAGTGCAAACTATGCACCTGTCTTGCACCGACGCTAACACTACCTCCAAATTGAAAGAAGAGAGATTCCACATGACCCACGTCACCAAGGAGCTCCATCGGGTGCATGCAAAATGATTTTTGAGCCTATGCTATGCTCGACGCAAACCGTGCACCTATCTTGCGTCAAGATTAGCACCATCTCTAAACGGAAAGAAGTGACATTCCACATGACCCACGTCACCTAGGAGTTCCGTTGGGTGCATCCAAAATGATTTCCTATCCTATGGTACGTTCGACAAAAACCGTGCACCTATCTTGCATCAAGATTAGCACAATGTCCAAACGTACCAAAATGAGCTACCACTTGAGCCTCGTCACCTAGTGGTACCATTGGGTGCGACCAAAATGATTTCTGAGCCTATGGTACGTCTAGTGCAAACCATGCACCTATCTTGCATCGACGCTAACACTACCTCCAAACAGAAAGAGGAGAGATTCCACATGACCCACATCACCAAGGAGGTCCATTGGGTGCATAAAAAATGATTTCCTAGGCTATGGTACGATCGATGCAAATCGTGCACTTATCTTGCGTCAAGATTAGCACTATCTCTCAACAGACCGAAACGAGCTTCCACTTGAGCCTTGTCACCTAGTGGTACCATTGGTTGCGTCCAAAATGATCTCAGAGCCTATGGTAGGTCTAGCGCAAACCATGCACCTAGCTTGCTCCGACACTAACACTGTCTCCGAACAGAAAGAAGTGAGATTCCACATAACCCACATCACCTAGGAGTTCCATTGGGTGCATCCAAAATGATTTCCTATCCTATGGTACGTTCGACGCAAACCGTGCACCTATCTTATGTCAAGATTAGCACTATGTCCAAATGTACCGAAATGAGCTTCCACTTGAGCCTCGTCACCTAGTGGTACCATCGGGTGCGACCAAAACAATTTTTGAGCCTATGGTACGTCTAGTGCAAACCATGCACCTATCTTGCACCGACGCTAACACTACCTCCAAACGGAAAGAAGAAAGATTCCACATGACCCACATCACCAAGGAGGTCCATTGGGTGGATAAAAAATGATTTCCTAGCCTATGGTACGTTCGACGCAAACCGTGCACCTATCTTGGGTCAAGATTAGCACTATGTCCAAACGTACCGAAATGAGCTTCCACTAGAGCCTCATCACCTAGTGGTACCATCGGGTGCGACCAAAATGATTTTTGAGCCTATGGTACGTCTAGTGCAAACCATGCACCTATCTTGCACCGACGCTAACACTACCTCCAAACGAAAAGAAGAGAGATTCCACATGACCCACGTCACCAAGGAGCTCCATCGGGTGCATGCAAAATGATTTTCCCAGCCTATGTTATGTTCGACGCAAACCGTGCACCTATCTTGCATCAAGATTAGCATTATCTCCAAATGTACCGAAATGAGCTTTCACTTGAGCCTCGTCACCTAGTGGTACCATCGGGTGTGACCAAAACAATTTCTGAGCCTATGGTACGTCTAGTGCAAACCATGCACCTATCTTGCACCGACGCTAACACTACCACCAAACGGAAAGAAGAAAGATTCCACATGACCCACATCACCAAGGAGGTCCATTGGGTGCATCCAAAATGATTTCCTATCCTATGGTACGTTCGATGCAAACCGTGCACCTATCTTGCATCAAGATTAGCACAATGTCCAAACGTACCAAAATGAGCTACCAATTGAGCCTCATCACCTAGTGGTACCATCGGGTGCGACCAAAATGATTTCTGAGCCTATGGTACATCTAGTGCAAACCATGCACCTATCTTGCACCGACGCTAACTCTACCGCCAAACGGAAAGAAGAAAGATTCCACATGACCCACATCACCAAGGAGGTCCATTGGGTGCATCAAAAATGATTTCCTAGCCTATGGTACGTTCGACGCAAACCGTGCATTTATCTTGCATCAAGATTAGCACTATCTCTAAACGGACCAAAACGAGCTTCCACTTGAGCCTCGTCACCTAGTGGTACCATCGGTTGCGTCCAAAACAATCTCAGAGCCTATGGTACATCTAGCGCAAACCTTGCACCTAGCTTGCACCAACACTAACACTGTCTCCAAACGGAAAGAAGTGAGATTCCACATAACCCACGTCACCTAGGAGTTCCATTGGGTGCATCCAAAATGATTTCCTAGCCTATGGTATGTTTGACGCAAACCGTGCACCTATCTTGCATCAAGATTAGCACTATCTCCAAATGTACCGAAATGAGCTTCCAATTGAGCCTCGTCACCTAGTGGTACCATCGGTTGTGACCAAAACAATTTCTGAGCCTATGGAACGTCAAGTGCAAACCATGCACCTATCTTGCACCGACGCTAACACTACCTCCAAATGGAAAGAAGAAAGATTCCACATGACCCACATCACCAAGGAGGTCCATTGGGTGCATCAAAAATGATTTCCGAGCCTATGGTACATTCGACGCAAACCGTGCACCTATCTTGGGTCAAGATTAGCACTATGTCCAACGTACTGAAATGAGCTTCCACTTGGGCCTCGTCACCTAGTGGTACCATCGGGTGCGACCAAAATGATTTTTGTGGCTATGGTACGTCTAGTGCAAACCATGCACCTATCTTGCACCGACGCTAACACTACCTCCAAACGAAAAGAAGAGAGATTCCACATGACCCACGTCACCAAGGAGCTCCATCGGGTGCATGCAAAATGATTTTCCGAGCCTATTTTATGTTCGACACAAACCGTTCACCTCTCTTGCATCAAGATTAGCACTATCTCCAAATGTACCAAAATGAGCTTTCAATTGAGCCTCGTCACATAGTGGTACCATCGGGTGCGACCAAAACGATTTCTGAGCCTATGGTACGTCTAGTGCAAACCATGCACCTATCTTGCACCGACGCTAACACTACCTCCAAATGGAAAGAAGAAAGACACCACATGACCCACATCACCAAGGAGGTCCATTGGGTGCATCAAAAATGATTTCCTAGCCTATGGTACGTTCGACGCAAACCGTGCACCTATCTTGCGTCAAGATTAGCACTATGTCCAAACGTACCGAAATGAGCTTCCACTTGAGCCTTGTCACCTAGTGGTACCATCGGGTGCGACCAAAATGATTTTTGAGCCCATGGTACGTCTAGTGCAAACTATGCACCTGTCTTGCACCGACGCTAACACTACCTCCAAATTGAAAGAAGAGAGATTCCACATGACCCACGTCACCAAGGAGCTCCATCGGGTGCATGCAAAATGATTTTTGAGCCTATGCTATGCTCGACGCAAACCGTGCACCTATCTTGCGTCAAGATTAGCACCATCTCTAAACGGAAAGAAGTGACATTCCACATGACCCACGTCACCTAGGAGTTCCATTGGGTGCATCCAAAATGATTTCCTATCCTTTGGTACGTTCGACAAAAACCGTGCACCTATCTTGCATCAAGATTAGCACAATGTCCAAACGTACCAAAATGAGCTACCACTTGAGCCTCGTCACCTAGTGGTACCATTGGGTGCGACCAAAATGATTTCTGAGCCTATGGTACGTCTAGTGCAAACCATGCACCTATCTTGCACCGACGCTAACACTACCTCCAAACAGAAAGAGGAGAGATTCCACATGACCCACATCACCAAGGAGGTCCATTGGGTGCATAAAAAATGATTTCCTAGGCTATGGTACGATCGATGCAAACCGTGCACTTATCTTGCGTCAAGATTAGCACTATCTCTCAACAGACCGAAACGAGCTTCCACTTGAGCCTTGTCACCTAGTGGTACCATTGGTTGCGTCCAAAATGATCTCAGAGCCTATGGTAGGTCTAGCGCAAACCATGCACCTAGCTTGCTCCGACACTAACACTGTCTCCGAACAGAAAGAAGTGAGATTCCACATAACCCACATCACCTAGGAGTTCCATTGGGTGCATCCAAAATGATTTCCTATCCTATGGTACGTTCGACGCAAACCGTGCACCTATCTTATGTCAAGATTAGCACTATGTCCAAATGTACCGAAATGAGCTTCCACTTGAGCCTCGTCACCTAGTGGTACCATCGGGTGCGACCAAAACGATTTTTGAGCCTATGGTACGTCTAGTGCAAACCATGCACCTATCTTGCACCGACGCTAACACTACCTCCAAACAGAAAGAAGAAAGATTCCACATGACCCACATCACCAAGGAGGTCCATTGGGTGGATAAAAAATGATTTCCTAGCCTATGGTACGTTCGACGCAAACCGTGCACCTATCTTGGGTCAAGATTAGCACTATGTCCAAACGTACCGAAATGAGCTTCCACTAGAGCCTCATCACCTAGTGGTACCATCGGGTGCGACCAAAATGATTTTTGAGCCTATGGTACGTCTAGTGCAAACCATGCACCTATCTTGCACCGACGCTAACACTACCTCCAAACGAAAAGAAGAGAGATTCCACATGACCCACGTCACCAAGGAGCTCCATCGGGTGCATGCAAAATGATTTTCCCAGCCTATGTTATGTTCGACGCAAACCGTGCACCTATCTTGCATCAAGATTAGCATTATCTCCAAATGTACCGAAATGAGCTTTCACTTGAGCCTCGTCACCTTGTGGTACCATCGGGTGCGACCAAAACAATTTCTGAGCCTATGGTACGTCTAGTGCAAACCATGCACCTATCTTGCACCGACGCTAACACTACCACCAAACGGAAAGAAGAAAGATTCCACATGACCCACATCACCAAGGAGGTCCATTGGGTGCATCAAAAATGATTTCCTAGCCTATGGTACGTTCGACGCAAACCGTGCTCCTATCTTGCGTCAAGATTAGCACTATGTCCAAACGTACCGAAATGAGCTTCCACTTGAGCCTCGTCACCTAGTGGTACCATCGGGTGCGACCAAAACAATTTTTGAGTCTATGGTACGTCTAGTGCAAACTATGCACCTATCTTGCACCGATGCTAACACTACCTCCTAATAGAAAGAAGAGAGATTCCACATGACCCACGTCACCAAGGAGCTCCATCGGGTGCATGCAAAATGATTTCCGAGCCTATGCTACGCTCGACGCAAACCGTGCACCTATCTTGTGTCAAGGTTAGCACTATCTCTAAACAGAAAGAAGTGACATTCCACCTAACCCACGTCACCTAGGAGTTCCATTGGGTGCATCCAAAATGATTTCCTATCCTATGGTACGTTCGACGCAAATCGTGCACCTATCTTGCATCAAGATTAGCACAATGTCCAAACGTACCAAAATGAGCTACCACTTGAGCCTTGTCACCTAGTGGTACCATCGGGTGCGACCAAAATGATTTCTGAGCCTATGGTACGTCTAGTGCAAACCATGCACCTATCTTGCACCGACGCTAACACTACCTCCAAACAGAAAGAGGAGAGATTCCACATGACCCACATCACCAAGGAGGTCCATTGGGTGCATAAAAAATGATTTCCTAGCCTATGGTACATTCAACGCAAACCATGCACTTATCTTGCGTCAAGATTAGCACTATCTCTAAATGGACCAAAACGAGCTTCCACTTGAGCCTCGTCACCTAGTGGTACCATCGGTTGCGTCCAAAACAATCTCAGAGCCTATGGTACGTCTAGCGCAAACCATGCACCTAGCTTGCACCAACACTAACACTGTCTCCAAACAGAAAGAAGTGAGATTCCACATAACCCACGTCACCTAGGAGTTCCATTGGGTGCATCCAAAATGATTTCCTAGCCTATGGTATGTTTGACGCAAACCGTGCACCTATCTTGCATCAAGATTAGCACTATCTCCAAATGTACCAAAATGAGCTTCCACTTGAGCCTCGTCACCAAGTGGTACCATCGGTTGTGACCAAAACGATTTCTGAGCCTATGGAACGTCAAGTGCAAACCATGCACCTATCTTGCACCGACGCTAACACTACCTCCAAATGGAAAGAAGAAAGATTCCACATGACCCACATCACCAAGGAGGTCCATTGGGTGCATCAAAAATGATTTCCTAGCCTATGGTACGTTCGACGCAAACCGTGCACCTATCTTGCGTCAAGATTAGCACTATGTCCAAACGTACCGAAATGAGCTTCCACTTGAGCCTCGTCACCTAGTGGTACCATCGGGTGCGACCAAAACAAATTTTGAGGCTATGGTACGTCTAGTGCAAACCATGCACCTATCTTGCACCGACGCTAACACTACCTCCAAACGAAAAGAAGAGAGATTCCACATGACCCATGTCACCAAGGAGCTCCATCGGGTGCATGCAAAATGATTTTCCGAGCCTATTTTATGTTCAACACAAACCATTCACCTCTCTTGCATCAAGATTAGCACTATCTCCAAATGTACCGAAATGAGCTTTCAATTGAGCCTCGTCACATAGTGGTACCATCGGGTGCGACCAAAACGATTTCTGAGCCTATGGTACGTCTAGTGCAAACCATGCACCTATCTTGCACCGACGCTAACACTACCTCCAAATGGAAAGAAGAAAGACACCACATGACCCACATCACCAAGGAGGTCCATTGGGTGCATCAAAAATGATTTCCTAGCCTATGGTATGTTCGACGCAAACCGTGCACCTATCTTGCGTCAAGATTAGCACTATGTCCAAACGTACCGAAATGAGCTTCCACTTGAGCCTTGTCACCTAGTGGTACCATCGGGTGCGACCAAAATGATTTTTGAGCCCATGGTACGTCTAGTGCAAACTATGCACCTGTCTTGCACCGACGCTAACACTACCTCCAAATTGAAAGAAGAGAGATTCCACATGACCCACGTCACCAAGGAGCTCCATCGGGTGCATGCAAAATGATTTTTGAGCCTATGCTATGCTCGACGCAAACCGTGCACCTATCTTGCGTCAAGATTAGCACCATCTCTAAACGGAAAGAAGTGACATTCCACATGACCCACGTCACCTAGGAGTTCCATTGGGTGCATCCAAAATGATTTCCTATCCTATGGTACGTTCGACAAAAACCGTGCACCTATCTTGCATCAAGATTAGCACAATGTCCAAACGTACCAAAATGAGCTACCACTTGAGCCTCGTCACCTAGTGGTACCATTGGGTGCGACCAAAATGATTTCTGAGCCTATGGTACGTCTAGTGCAAACCATGCACCTATCTTGCACCGACGCTAACACTACCTCCAAACAGAAAGAGGAGAGATTCCACATGACCCACATCACCAAGGAGGTCCATTGGGTGCATAAAAAATGATTTCCTAGGCTATGGTACGATCGATGCAAACCGTGCACTTATCTTGCGTCAAGATTAGCACTATCTCTCAACAGACCGAAACGAGCTTCCACTTGAGCCTTGTCACCTAGTGGTACCATTGGTTGCGTCCAAAATGATCTCAGAGCCTATGGTAGGTCTAGCGCAAACCATGCACCTAGCTTGCTCCGACACTAACACTGTCTCCGAACAGAAAGAAGTGAGATTCCACATAACCCACATCACCTAGGAGTTCCATTGGGTGCATCCAAAATGATTTCCTATCCTATGGTACGTTCGACGCAAACCGTGCACCTATCTTATGTCAAGATTAGCACTATGTCCAAATGTACCGAAATGAGCTTCCACTTGAGCCTCGTCACCTAGTGGTACCATCGGGTGCGACCAAAACGATTTTTGAGCCTATGGTACGTCTAGTGCAAACCATGCACCTATCTTGCACCGACGCTAACACTACCTCCAAACAGAAAGAAGAAAGATTCCACATGACCCACATCACCAAGGAGGTCCATTGGGTGGATAAAAAATGATTTCCTAGCCTATGGTACGTTCGACGCAAACCGTGCACCTATCTTGGGTCAAGATTAGCACTATGTCCAAACGTACCGAAATGAGCTTCCACTAGAGCCTCATCACCTAGTGGTACCATCGGGTGCGACCAAAATGATTTTTGAGCCTATGGTACGTCTAGTGCAAACCATGCACCTATCTTGCACCGACGCTAACACTACCTCCAAATGAAAAGAAGAGAGATTCCACATGACCCACGTCACCAAGGACCTCCATCGGGTGCATGCAAAATGATTTTCCCAGCCTATGTTATGTTCGACGCAAACCGTGCACCTATCTTGCATCAAGATTAGCATTATCTCCAAATGTACCGAAATGAGCTTTCACTTGAGCCTCGTCACCTTGTGGTACCATCGGGTGCGACCAAAACAATTTCTGAGCCTATGGTACGTCTAGTGCAAACCATGCACCTATCTTGCACCGACGCTAACACTACCACCAAACGGAAAGAAGAAAGATTCCACATGACCCACATCACCAAGGAGGTCCATTGGGTGCATCAAAAATGATTTCCTAGCCTATGGTACGTTCGACGCAAACCGTGCTCCTATCTTGCGTCAAGATTAGCACTATGTCCAAACGTACTGAAATGAGCTTCCACTTGAGCCTCGTCACCTAGTGGTACCATCGGGTGCGACCAAAACAATTTTTGAGTCTATGGTACGTCTAGTGCAAACTATGCACCTATCTTGCACCGATGCTAACACTACCTCCTAATAGAAAGAAGAGAGATTCCACATGACCCACAGTCACCAAGGAGCTCCATCGGGTGCATGCAAAATGATTTCCGAGCCTATGCTACGCTCGACGCAAACCGTGCACCTATCTTGTGTCAAGGTTAGCACTATCTCTAAACAGAAAGAAGTGACATTCCACCTAACCCACGTCACCTAGGAGTTCCATTGGGTGCATCCAAAATGATTTCCTATCCTATGGTACGTTCGACGCAAATCGTGCACCTATCTTGCATCAAGATTAGCACAATGTCCAAACGTACCAAAATGAGCTACCACTTGAGCCTTGTCACCTAGTGGTACCATCGGGTGCGACCAAAATGATTTCTGAGCCTATGGTACGTCTAGTGCAAACCATGCACCTATCTTGCACCGACGCTAACACTACCTCCAAACAGAAAGAGGAGAGATTCCACATGACCCACATCACCAAGGAGGTCCATTGGGTGCATAAAAAATGATTTCCTAGCCTATGGTACATTCAACGCAAACCATGCACTTATCTTGCGTCAAGATTAGCACTATCTCTAAATGGACCAAAACGAGCTTCCACTTGAGCCTCGTCACCTAGTGGTACCATCGGTTGCGTCCAAAACAATCTCAGAGCCTATGGTACGTCTAGCGCAAACCATGCACCTAGCTTGCACCAACACTAACACTGTCTCCAAACAGAAAGAAGTGAGATTCCACATAACCCACGTCACCTAGGAGTTCCATTGGGTGCATCCAAAATGATTTCCTAGCCTATGGTATGTTTGACGCAAACCGTGCACCTATCTTGCATCAAGATTAGCACTATCTCCAAATGTACCAAAATGAGCTTCCACTTGAGCCTCGTCACCAAGTGGTACCATCGGTTGTGACCAAAACGATTTCTGAGCCTATGGAACGTCAAGTGCAAACCATGCACCTATCTTGCACCGACGCTAACACTACCTCCAAATGGAAAGAAGAAAGATTCCACATGACCCACATCACCAAGGAGGTCCATTGGGTGCATCAAAAATGATTTCCTAGCCTATGGTACGTTCGACGCAAACCGTGCACCTATCTTGCGTCAAGATTAGCACTATGTCCAAACGTACCGAAATGAGCTTCCACTTGAGCCTCGTCACCTAGTGGTACCATCGGGTGCGACCAAAACAATTTTTGAGGCTATGGTACGTCTAGTGCAAACCATGCACCTATCTTGCACCGACGCTAACACTACCTCCAAATGAAAAGAAGAGAGATTCCACATGACCCACGTCACCAAGGAGCTCCATCGGGTGCATGCAAAATGATTTTCCGAGCCTATTTTACGTTTGACGCAAACCGTGCACCTATCTTGCATCAAGATTAGCACTATCTCCAAATGTACCGAAATGAGCTTTCAATTGAGCCTCGTCACATAGTGGTACCATCGGGTGCGACCAAAACGATTTCTGAGCCTATGGTACGTCTAGTGCAAACCATGCACCTATCTTGCACCGACGCTAACACTACCTCCAAATGGAAAGAAGAAAGACACCACATGACCCACATCACCAAGGAGGTCCATTGGGTGCATCAAAAATGATTTCCTAGCCTATGGTACGTTCGACGCAAACCGTGCACCTATCTTGCGTCAAGATTAGCACTATGTCCAAACGTACCGAAATGAGCTTCCACTTGAGCCTTGTCACCTAGTGGTACCATCGGGTGCGACCAAAATGATTTTTGAGCCCATGGTACGTCTAGTGCAAACTATGCACCTGTCTTGCACCGACGCTAACACTACCTCCAAATTGAAAGAAGAGAGATTCCACATGACCCACGTCACCAAGGAGCTCCATCGGGTGCATGCAAAATGATTTTTGAGCCTATGCTATGCTCGACGCAAACCGTGCACCTATCTTGCGTCAAGATTAGCACCATCTCTAAACGGAAAGAAGTGACATTCCACATGACCCACGTCACCTAGGAGTTCCATTGGGTGCATCCAAAATGATTTCCTATCCTATGGTACGTTCGACAAAAACCGTGCACCTATCTTGCATCAAGATTAGCACAATGTCCAAACGTACCAAAATGAGCTACCACTTGAGCCTCGTCACCTAGTGGTACCATTGGGTGCGACCAAAATGATTTCTGAGCCTATGGTACGTCTAGTGCAAACCATGCACCTATCTTGCACCGACGCTAACACTACCTCCAAACAGAAAGAGGAGAGATTCCACATGACCCACATCACCAAGGAGGTCCATTGGGTGCATAAAAAATGATTTCCTAGGCTATGGTACGATCGATGCAAACCGTGCACTTATCTTGCGTCAAGATTAGCACTATCTCTCAACAGACCGAAACGAGCTTCCACTTGAGCCTTGTCACCTAGTGGTACCATTGGTTGCGTCCAAAATGATCTCAGAGCCTATGGTAGGTCTAGCGCAAACCATGCACCTAGCTTGCTCCGACACTAACACTGTCTCCGAACAGAAAGAAGTGAGATTCCACATAACCCACATCACCTAGGAGTTCCATTGGGTGCATCCAAAATGATTTCCTATCCTATGGTACGTTCGACGCAAACCGTGCACCTATCTTATGTCAAGATTAGCACTATGTCCAAATGTACCGAAATGAGCTTCCACTTGAGCCTCGTCACCTAGTGGTACCATCGGGTGCGACCAAAACGATTTTTGAGCCTATGGTACGTCTAGTGCAAACCATGCACCTATCTTGCACCGACGCTAACACTACCTCCAAACAGAAAGAAGAAAGATTCCACATGACCCACATCACCAAGGAGGTCCATTGGGTGGATAAAAAATGATTTCCTAGCCTATGGTACGTTCGACGCAAACCGTGCACCTATCTTGGGTCAAGATTAGCACTATGTCCAAACGTACCGAAATGAGCTTCCACTAGAGCCTCATCACCTAGTGGTACCATCGGGTGCGACCAAAATGATTTTTGAGCCTATGGTACGTCTAGTGCAAACCATGCACCTATCTTGCACCGACGCTAACACTACCTCCAAACGAAAAGAAGAGAGATTCCACATGACCCACGTCACCAAGGAGCTCCATCGGGTGCATGCAAAATGATTTTCCCAGCCTATGTTATGTTCGACGCAAACCGTGCACCTATCTTGCATCAAGATTAGCATTATCTCCAAATGTACCGAAATGAGCTTTCACTTGAGCCTCGTCACCTTGTGGTACCATCGGGTGCGACCAAAACAATTTCTGAGCCTATGGTACGTCTAGTGCAAACCATGCACCTATCTTGCACCGACGCTAACACTACCACCAAACGGAAAGAAGAAAGATTCCACATGACCCACATCACCAAGGAGGTCCATTGGGTGCATCAAAAATGATTTCCTAGCCTATGGTACGTTCGACGCAAACCGTGCTCCTATCTTGCGTCAAGATTAGCACTATGTCCAAACGTACCGAAATGAGCTTCCACTTGAGCCTCGTCACCTAGTGGTACCATCGGGTGCGACCAAAACAATTTTTGAGTCTATGGTACGTCTAGTGCAAACTATGCACCTATCTTGCACCGATGCTAACACTACCTCCTAATAGAAAGAAGAGAGATTCCACATGACCCACGTCACCAAGGAGCTCCATCGGGTGCATGCAAAATGATTTCCGAGCCTATGCTACGCTCGACGCAAACCGTGCACCTATCTTGTGTCAAGGTTAGCACTATCTCTAAACAGAAAGAAGTGACATTCCACCTAACCCACGTCACCTAGGAGTTCCATTGGGTGCATCCAAAATGATTTCCTATCCTATGGTACGTTCGACGCAAATCGTGCACCTATCTTGCATCAAGATTAGCACAATGTCCAAACGTACCAAAATGAGCTACCACTTGAGCCTTGTCACCTAGTGGTACCATCGGGTGCGACCAAAATGATTTCTGAGCCTATGGTACGTCTAGTGCAAACCATGCACCTATCTTGCACCGACGCTAACACTACCTCCAAACAGAAAGAGGAGAGATTCCACATGACCCACATCACCAAGGAGGTCCATTGGGTGCATAAAAAATGATTTCCTAGCCTATGGTACATTCAACGCAAACCATGCACTTATCTTGCGTCAAGATTAGCACTATCTCTAAATGGACCAAAACGAGCTTCCACTTGAGCCTCGTCACCTAGTGGTACCATCGGTTGCGTCCAAAACAATCTCAGAGCCTATGGTACGTCTAGCGCAAACCATGCACCTAGCTTGCACCAACACTAACACTGTCTCCAAACAGAAAGAAGTGAGATTCCACATAACCCACGTCACCTAGGAGTTCCATTGGGTGCATCCAAAATGATTTCCTAGCCTATGGTATGTTTGACGCAAACCGTGCACCTATCTTGCATCAAGATTAGCACTATCTCCAAATGTACCAAAATGAGCTTCCACTTGAGCCTCGTCACCAAGTGGTACCATCGGTTGTGACCAAAACGATTTCTGAGCCTATGGAACGTCAAGTGCAAACCATGCACCTATCTTGCACCGACGCTAACACTACCTCCAAATGGAAAGAAGAAAGATTCCACATGACCCACATCACCAAGGAGGTCCATTGGGTGCATCAAAAATGATTTCCTAGCCTATGGTACGTTCGACGCAAACCGTGCACCTATCTTGCGTCAAGATTAGCACTATGTCCAAACGTACCGAAATGAGCTTCCACTTGAGCCTCGTCACCTAGTGGTACCATCGGGTGCGACCAAAACAATTTTTGAGGCTATGGTACGTCTAGTGCAAACCATGCACCTATCTTGCACCGACGCTAACACTACCTCCAAACGAAAAGAAGAGAGATTCCACATGACCCACGTCACCAAGGAGCTCCATCGGGTGCATGCAAAATGATTTTCTGAGCCTATTTTACGTTTGACGCAAACCGTGCACCTATCTTGCATCAAGATTAGCACTATCTCCAAATGTACCGAAATGAGCTTTCACTTGAGCCTCGTCACCTAGTGGTACCATCGGGTGCGACCAAAACGATTTCTGAGCCTATGGTACGTCTAGTGCAAACCATGCACCTATCTTGCACCGACGCTAACACTACCTCCAAATGGAAAGAAGAAAGACTCCACATGACCCACATCACCAAGGAGGTCCATTGGGTGCATCAAAAAAGATTTCCTAGCCTATGGTACGTTCGACGCAAACCGTGCACCTATCTTGCGTCAAGATTAGCACTATGTCCAAACATACCAAAATGAGCTTCCACTTGAGCCTCGTCACCTAGTGGTACCATCGGGTACGACCAAAACAATTTTTGAGCCCATGGTACGTCTAGTGCAAACTATGCACCTATCTTGCACCGATGCTAACACTATCTCCAAATAGAAAGAAGAGAGATTCCACATGACCCACGTCACCAAGGAGCTCCATCGGGTGCATGCAAAATGATTTCTAAGCCTATGCTATGCTCGACGCAAACCGTGCACCTATCTTGCGTCAAGATTAGCACTATCTCTAAACGGAAAGAAGTGACATTCCACATTACCCACGTCACCTAGGAGTTCCATTGGGCGCATCCAAAATGATTTCCTATCCTATGGTACGTTCGACGCAAACCATGCACCTATCTTTCATCAAGATTAGCACAATGTCCAAACGTACCAAAATGAGCTACCACTTGAGCCTCGTCACCTAGTGGTACCATCGGGTGCGACCAAAATGATTTCTGAGCCTATGGTACGTCTAGTGCAAACCATGCACCTATCTTGCACCGACGCTAACACTACCTCCAAACAGAAAGAGGAGAGATTCCACATGACCCACATCACCAAGGAGGTCCATTGGCTGCATCAAAAATGATTTCCTAGGCTATGGTACGTTCGATGCAAACCGTACACTTATCTTGCGTCAAGATTAGCACTATCTCTCAATAGACCGAAACGAGCTTCCACTTGAGCCTCGTCACCTAGTGGTACCATCGGTTGCGTCCAAAATGATCTCAGAGCCTATGGTAGGTCTAGCGCAAACCGTGCACCTAGCTTGCTCCGACACTAACACTATCTCCAAATAGAAAGAAGTGAGATTCCACATAACCCACATCACCTAGGAGTTCCATTGGGTGCATCCAAAATGATTTCCTATCCTATGGTATGTTTGACGCAAACCGTGCACCTATCTTACGTCAAGATTAGCACTATGTCCAAATGTACCGAAATGAGCTTCCACTTGAGCCTCGTCACCTAGTGGTACCATCGGAAGCGACCAAAATGATTTTTGAGCCTATGGTACGTCTAGTGCAAACCATGCACCTATCTTGCACCGACGCTAACACTACCTCCAAACGGAAAGAAGAAAGATTCCACATGACCCACATCACCAAGGAGGTCCATTGGGTGCATAAAAAATGATTTCCTAGCCTATGGTACGTTCGACGCAAACCGTGCACCTATCTTGTGTCAAGATTAGCACTATGTCCAAACGTACCGAAATGAGCTTCCACTTGAGCCTCATCACCTAGTGGTACCATCGGGTGCGACCAAAATGATTTTTGAGCCTATGGAATGTCTAGTGCAAACCATGCACCTCTCTTGCACCAACGCTAACACTACCTCCAAACAAAAAGAAGAGAGATTCCACATGACCCACGTCACCAAGGAGCTCCATCGGGTGTATGCAAAATGATTTTCCCAGCCTATGTAATGTTCGACGCAAACCATGCACCTATCTTGCATCAAGATTAGCTTTTTCTCCCAATGTACCGAAATGAGCTTTCACTTGAGCCTCGTCACCTAGTGGTACCATCGGGTGCGACCAAAACGATTTCTGAGCCTATGGTACGTCTAGTGCAAACCATGCACCTATCTTGCACCAACGCTAACACTACCTCTAAACAGAAAGAGGAGAGATTCCACATGACCCACATCACCAAGGAGGTCCATTGGGTGCATCAAAAATGAGTTCCTAGCCAATCGTACGTTCGACGCAAACCGTGCACTTATCTTGCGTCAAGATTAGCACTATCTCTCAACAGACCGAAACGAGCTTCCACTTGAACCTCGTCACCTAGTGGTACCATCGGTTGCGTCCAAAATGATATCAGAGCCTATGGTACGTCTAGCGCAAACCATGCACCTAGCTTGCTCCGACACTAACACTGTCTCCAAACAGAAAGAAGTAAGATTCCACATAACCCACGTCACCTAGGAGTTCCATTGGGTGCATCCAAAATGATTTCCTAGCCTATGGTATGTTTGACGCAAACCGTGCACCTATCTTGCATCAAGATTAGCACTATCTCCAAATGTACCAAAATGAGCTTCCACTTGAGCCTCGTCACCAAGTGGTACCATCGGTTGTGACCAAAACGATTTCTGAGCCTATGGAACGTCAAGTGCAAACCATGCACCTATCTTGCACCGACGCTAACACTACCTCCAAATGGAAAGAAGAAAGATTCCACATGACCCACATCACCAAGGAGGTCCATTGGGTGCATCAAAAATGATTTCCTAGCCTATGGTACGTTCGACGCAAACCGTGCACCTATCTTGCGTCAAGATTAGCACTATGTCCAAACGTACCGAAATGAGCTTCCACTTGAGCCTCGTCACCTAGTGGTACCATCGGGTGCGACCAAAACAATTTTTGAGGCTATGGTACGTCTAGTGCAAACCATGCACCTATCTTGCACCGACGCTAACACTACCTCCAAACGAAAAGAAGAGAGATTCCACATGACCCACGTCACCAAGGAGCTCCATCGGGTGCATGCAAAATGATTTTCCGAGCCTATTTTACGTTCGACGCAAACCGTGCACCTATCTTGCATCAAGATTAGCACTATCTCCAAATGTACCGAAATGAGCTTTCACTTGAGCCTCGTCACCTAGTGGTACCATCAGGTGCGACCAAAACGATTTCTGAGCCTATGGTACGTCTAGTGCAAACCATGCACCTATCTTGCACCGACGCTAACACTACCTCCAAATGGAAAGAAGAAAGACTCCACATGACCCACATCACCAAGGAGGTCCATTGGGTGCATCAAAAAAGATTTCCTAGCCTATGGTACGTTCGACGCAAACCGTGCACCTATCTTGCGTCAAGATTAGCACAATGTCCAAACATACCAAAATGAGCTTCCACTTGAGCCTCGTCACCTAGTGGTACCATCGGGTACGACCAAAACAATTTTTGAGCCCATGGTACGTCTAGTGCAAACTATGCACCTATCTTGCACCGATGCTAACACTATCTCCAAATAGAAAGAAGAGAGATTCCACATGACCCACGTCACCAAGGAGCTCCATCGGCTGCATGCAAAATGATTTCTAAGCCTATGCTATGCTCGACGCAAACCGTGCACCTATCTTGCGTCAAGATTAGCACTATCTCTAAACGGAAAGAAGTGACATTCCACATTACCCACGTCACCTAGGAGTTCCATTGGGTGCATCCAAAATGATTTCCTATCCTATGGTACGTTCGACGCAAACCATGCACCTATCTTGCATCAAGATTAGCACAATGTCCAAACGTACCAAAATGAGCTACCACTTGAGCCTCGTCACCTAGTGGTACCATCGGGTGCGACCAAAACGATTTCTGAGCCTATGGTACGTCTAGTGCAAACCATGCACCTATCTTGCACCGACGCTAACACTACCTCCAAACAGAAAGAGGAGAGATTCCACATGACCCACATCACCAAGGAGGTCCATTGGCTGCATCAAAAATGATTTCCTAGGCTATGGTACGTTCGATGCAAACCGTACACTTATCTTGCGTCAAGATTAGCACTATCTCTCAATAGACCGAAACGAGCTTCCACTTGAGCCTCGTCACCTAGTGGTACCATCGGTTGCGTCCAAAATGATCTCAGAGCCTATGGTAGGTCTAGCGCAAACCGTGCACCTAGCTTGCTCCGACACTAACACTATCTCCAAATAGAAAGAAGTGAGATTCCACATAACCCACATCACCTAGGAGTTCCATTGGGTGCATCCAAAATGATTTCCTATCCTATGGTATGTTTGACGCAAACCGTGCACCTATCTTACGTCAAGATTAGCACTATGTCCAAATGTACCGAAATGAGCTTCCACTTGAGCCTCGTCACCTAGTGGTACCATCGGAAGCGACCAAAATGATTTTTGAGCCTATGGTACGTCTAGTGCAAACCATGCACCTATCTTGCACCGACGCTAACACTACCTCCAAACGGAAAGAAGAAAGATTCCACATGACCCACATCACCAAGGAGGTCCATTGGGTGCATAAAAAATGAATTCCTAGCCTATGGTACGTTCGACGCAAACCGTGCACCTATCTTGTGTCAAGATTAGCACTATGTCCAAACGTACCGAAATGAGCTTCCACTTGAGCCTCATCACCTAGTGGTACCATCGGGTGCGACCAAAATGATTTTTGAGCCTATGGAACGTCTAGTGCAAACCATGCACCTCTCTTGCACCAACGCTAACACTACCTCCAAACAAAAAGAAGAGAGATTCCACATGACCCACGTCACCAAGGAGCTCCATCGGGTGTATGCAAAATGATTTTCCTAGCCTATGTAACGTTCGACGCAAACCATGCACCTATCTTGCATCAAGATTAGCTTTTTCTCCCAATGTACCGAAATGAGCTTTCACTTGAGCCTCGTCACCTAGTGGTACCATCGGATGCGACCAAAACGATTTCTGAGCCTATGGTACGTCTAGTGCAAACCATGCACCTATCTTGCACCGACGCTAACACTACCACCAAACGGAAAGAAGAAAGATTCCACATGACCCACGTCACCAAGGAGGTCCATTAGGTGCTTCAAAAATGATTTCCTAGCCTATGGTATGTTCGACGCAAACCGTGCACCTATCTTGTGTCAAGATTAGCACTATGTCCAAACGTACCGAAATGAGCTTCCACTTGAGCCTCGTCACCTAGTGGTACCATCGGGTGCGATCAAAACAATTTTTGAGTCTATGGTACGTCTAGTGCAAACTATGCACCTATCTTGCACTGATGTTAACACTACCTCCTAATAGAAAGAAGGGAGATTCCACACGACCCACGTCACCAAGGAGCTCCATCGGGTGCATGCAAAATGATTTCCGAGCCTATGCTATGCTCAACGCAAACCGTGCACCTATCTTGCGTCAAGATTAGCACTATCTCTAAACGGAAAGAAGTGACATTCCACATGACCCACATCACCTAGGAGTTCCATTGGGTGCATCCAAAATGATTTCCTATCCTATGGTACGTTCGACGCAAACCGTGCACCTATCTTGCATCAAGATTAGCACAATGTCGAAACGTACCAAAATGAGCTACCACTTGAGCCTCGTCACCTAGTGGTACCATCGGGTGTGACCAAAATGATTTCTGAGCCTATGGTACGTCTAGTGCAAACCATGCACCTATCTTGCACCGACGCTAACACTACCTCCAAACGGAAAGAAGAAAGATTCCACATGACCCACATCACCAAGGAGGTCCATTGGGTGCATCAAAAATGATTTCCTAGCCTATGGTACGTTTGACACAAACCGTGCACCTATCTTGCGTCGAGACTAGCACTATGTCCAAACGTACCGAAATGAGCTTCCACTAGAGCCTCGTCACCTAGTAGTACCGTCGGGTGCGACCAAAATGATTTTTGAGCCTATGGTACGTCTAGTGCAAACTTTGCACCTATCTTGCACCGACGCTAACACTACCTCCAAACAGAAATTAGAGGGATTCCACATGACCCACGTCACCAAGGAGCTCCATCGGGTGCGTGCAAAATGATTTCCGAGCCAATGTTACGCTCGGCCCAAACCGTCCACCTATCTTGCGTCAAGATTAGCACTATCTCTAAATGGAAAGAAGTGACATTCCACATGACCCACGTCACCTAGGAGTTCCATTGGGTGCATCCAAAATGATTACCTATCCTATGGTATGTTCGACGCAAACCGTGCACCCATCTTGCATCAAGATTAGCACAATGTCCAAATGTACCAAAATGAGCTACCACTTGAGCCTCGTCACCTAGTGGTACCGACCAAAACAATTTCTGAGCCTATGGTACGTCTAGTGCAAACCATGCACCTATCTTGCACCGACGCTAACACTACCTCCAAACAGAAAGAGGAGAGATTCCACATGACCCACATCACCAAGGAGGTCCATTGGCTGCATCAAAAATGATTTCCTAGGCTATGGTACGTTCGATGCAAACCGTACACTTATCTTGCGTCAAGATTAGCACTATCTCTCAATAGACCGAAACGAGCTTCCACTTGAGCCTCGTCACCTAGTGGTACCATCGGTTGCGTCCAAAATGATCTCAGAGCCTATGGTAGGTCTAGCGCAAACCGTGCACCTAGCTTGCTCCGACACTAACACTATCTCCAAATAGAAAGAAGTGAGATTCCACATAACCCACATCACCTAGGAGTTCCATTGGGTGCATCCAAAATGATTTCCTATCCTATGGTATGTTTGACGCAAACCGTGCACCTATCTTACGTCAAGATTAGCACTATGTCCAAATGTACCGAAATGAGCTT
This sequence comes from Miscanthus floridulus, assembly GCF_019320115.1. Taxonomy (NCBI): domain Eukaryota; kingdom Viridiplantae; phylum Streptophyta; class Magnoliopsida; order Poales; family Poaceae; genus Miscanthus; species Miscanthus floridulus. The sequence continues at coordinate 25,703,280 of NC_089590.1, read as the reverse complement.
CCACTTGAGCCTCGTCACCTAGTGGTACCATCGGAAGCGACCAAAATGATTTTTGAGCCTATGGTACGTCTAGTGCAAACCATGCACCTATCTTGCACCGACGCTAACACTACCTCCAAACGGAAAGAAGAAAGATTCCACATGACCCACATCACCAAGGAGGTCCATTGGGTGCATAAAAAATGAATTCCTAGCCTATGGTACGTTCGACGCAAACCGTGCACCTATCTTGTGTCAAGATTAGCACTATGTCCAAACGTACCGAAATGAGCTTCCACTTGAGCCTCATCACCTAGTGGTACCATCGGGTGCGACCAAAATGATTTTTGAGCCTATGGAACGTCTAGTGCAAACCATGCACCTCTCTTGCACCAACGCTAACACTACCTCCAAACAAAAAGAAGAGAGATTCCACATGACCCACGTCACCAAGGAGCTCCATCGGGTGTATGCAAAATGATTTTCCTAGCCTATGTAACGTTCGACGCAAACCATGCACCTATCTTGCATCAAGATTAGCTTTTTCTCCCAATGTACCGAAATGAGCTTTCACTTGAGCCTCGTCACCTAGTGGTACCATCGGATGCGACCAAAACGATTTCTGAGCCTATGGTACGTCTAGTGCAAACCATGCACCTATCTTGCACCGACGCTAACACTACCACCAAACGGAAAGAAGAAAGATTCCACATGACCCACGTCACCAAGGAGGTCCATTAGGTGCTTCAAAAATGATTTCCTAGCCTATGGTATGTTCGACGCAAACCGTGCACCTATCTTGTGTCAAGATTAGCACTATGTCCAAACGTACCGAAATGAGCTTCCACTTGAGCCTCGTCACCTAGTGGTACCATCGGGTGCGATCAAAACAATTTTTGAGTCTATGGTACGTCTAGTGCAAACTATGCACCTATCTTGCACTGATGTTAACACTACCTCCTAATAGAAAGAAGGGAGATTCCACACGACCCACGTCACCAAGGAGCTCCATCGGGTGCATGCAAAATGATTTCCGAGCCTATGCTATGCTCAACGCAAACCGTGCACCTATCTTGCGTCAAGATTAGCACTATCTCTAAACGGAAAGAAGTGACATTCCACATGACCCACATCACCTAGGAGTTCCATTGGGTGCATCCAAAATGATTTCCTATCCTATGGTACGTTCGACACAAACCGTGCACCTATCTTGCATCAAGATTAGCACAATGTCGAAACGTACCAAAATGAGCTACCACTTGAGCCTCGTCACCTAGTGGTACCATCGGGTGTGACCAAAATGATTTCTGAGCCTATGGTACGTCTAGTGCAAACCATGCACCTATCTTGCACCGACGCTAACACTACCTCCAAACGGAAAGAAGAAAGATTCCACATGACCCACATCACCAAGGAGGTCCATTGGGTGCATCAAAAATGATTTCCTAGCCTATGGTACGTTTGACACAAACCGTGCACCTATCTTGCGTCGAGACTAGCACTATGTCCAAACGTACCGAAATGAGCTTCCACTAGAGCCTCGTCACCTAGTAGTACCGTCGGGTGCGACCAAAATGATTTTTGAGCCTATGGTACGTCTAGTGCAAACTTTGCACCTATCTTGCACCGATGCTAACACTACCTCCAAACAGAAATTAGAGGGATTCCACATGACCCACGTCACCAAGGAGCTCCATCGGGTGCGTGCAAAATGATTTCCGAGCCAATGTTACGCTCGGCCCAAACCGTCCACCTATCTTGCGTCAAGATTAGCACTATCTCTAAATGGAAAGAAGTGACATTCCACATGACCCACGTCACCTAGGAGTTCCATTGGGTGCATCCAAAATGATTACCTATCCTATGGTATGTTCGACGCAAACCGTGCACCCATCTTGCATCAAGATTAGCACAATGTCCAAACGTACCAAAATGAGCTACCACTTGAGCCTCGTCACCTAGTGGTACCGACCAAAACAATTTCTGAGCCTATGGTACGTCTAGTGCAAACCATGCACCTATCTTGCACCGACGCTAACACTACCTCCAAACAGAAAGAGGAGAGATTCCACATGACCCACATCACCAAGGAGGTCCATTGGCTGCATCAAAAATGATTTCCTACGCTATGGTACGTTTGACGCAAACTGTGCACTTATCTTGCATCAAGATTAGACTATCTCTCAACGGACCGAAACGAGCTTCCACTTGAGCCTCATCACCTAGTGGTACCATCGGTTGTGTCCAATACGATCTCAGAGCCTATGGTACATCTAGCGCATACCGTGCACCTAGCTTGCTCCGAACACTATCTCCAAACGGAAAGAAGTGAGATTCCACATAACCCACGTCACCTAGGAGTTCCATTGGGTGCATCCAAAATGATTTCCTATCCTATGGTACGTTCGACGCAAATTGTGCACCTATCTTGCGTCAAGATTAGCACTATGTCCAAATGTACCAAAATGAGCTTCCACTTGAGCCACGTCACCTAGTGGTACCATCGGGTGTGACCAAAATGATTTTTGAGCCTATGGTACGTCTAGTGCAAACCATGCACCTATCTTGCACCGACGCTAACACTACCTCCAAACAGAAAGAAGAAAGATTCCACATGACCCACATCACCAAGGAGGTCCATTGGGTGCATAAAAAATGATTTCCTTGCCTATGGTATGTTCAACGCAAACCGTGCACCTATCTTGCGTCAAGATTAGCACTATGTCCAAACGTACCGAAATGAGCTTCCAGTTGAGCCTCGTCACCTAGTGGTACCATCGGGTGCAACCAAAATGATTTTTGAGCCTATGATACGTCTAGTGCAAACCATGCACCTATCTTGCACCGACGCTAACACAACCTCCAAATGAAAAGAAGAGAGATTCCACATGACCCATGTCACCAAGGAGCTCCATTGGGTGCATGCAAAATGATTTTCCAAGCCTATGTTACGCTCGACGCAAACCGTGCACCTATCTTGCATCAAGATTAGCACTATCTCCAAATGTACCGAAATGAGCTTTCACTTGAGCCTTGTCACCTAGTGGTACCATCGGGTGCGGCCAAAACGATTTCTGAGCCTATGGTACGTCTAGTGCAAACCATGCACCTATCTTGCACCGACGCTAACACTACCTCCAAATAGAAAGAAGAAAGATTCCACATGACCCACATCACCAAGTTGGTCCATTGGGTGCATCAAAAATGATTTCCTAGCCTATGGTACGTTCGACGCAAACCGTGCACCTATCTTGCGTCATGATTAGCACAATGTTCAAACGTACCGAAATGAGCTTCCACTTGAGCCTCGTCACCTAGTGGTACCATCGGGTGCGACCAAAATGATTTTTGAGCCTATGGTACGTCTAGTGCAAACTATGCACGTATCTTGCACCGACGCTAACACTACCTCCAAACAGAAAGAAGAGAGATTCCACATGACCCACATCACCAAGGAGCTCCATCGGGTGCGTGCAAAATGATTTCCGAGCCTATGTTATGCTCGACCCAAACCGTGCACCTATCTTGCGTCAAGATTAGCACTATCTCTAAATGGAAAGAAGTGACATTCCACATGACCCACGTCACCTAGGAGTTCTATTGGGTGCATCCAAAATGATTTCCTATCCTATGGTACGTTCGACGCAAACCGTGCACCCATCTTGCATCAAGATTAGCACAATGTCCAAACGTACCAAAATGAGCTACCACTTGAGCCTCATCACCAAATGGTACCATCGGGTGCGACCAAAACGATTTCTGAGCCTATGGTATGTCTAGTGCAAACCATGCACCTATCTTGCACCGACGCTAACACTACCTCCAAACAGAAAGAGGAGAGATTCCACATGACCCACATCACCAAGGAGGTCCATTGGTTGCATCAAAAATGATTTCCTAGCCTATTGTACGTTCGACATAAGCCGTGCACTTATCTTACATCAAGATTAGCACTCTCTCAACGGACCGAAAAAAGCTTCCACTTGAGACTCGTCACCTAGTGGTACCATCGGTTGCGTCCAAAACGATCTTAGAGCCTATGGTACGTCTAGCGCAAACCATGCACCTAGCTTGCCTCGACACTAACATTGCATGCCAAAATGAGCTTCCACTTGAGCCTCGTCACCTAGTGGTACCATCGGGTGCGACCAAAACAATTTTTGAGCCGATGGTATGTCTAGTGTAAACCATGCACCTATCTTGCACCGATGCTAACACTACCTCCAAATGGAAAGAAGAAAGATTCCACATGACCCACATCACCAAGGAGGTCCATTGGGTGCTTCAAAAATGATTTCCTAGCCTATGGTACGTTCGACGCAAACCATGCACCAATCTTGCGTCAAGATTAGCACTATGTCCAAATGTACCGAAATGAGCTTCCACTTGAGCCTCGTCACCTAGTGGTACCATCGGGTGCGACCAAAACGATTTTTGAGCCTATGGTACATCTAGTGCAAACCATGCACCTATCTTGCACCGACGCTAACACTACCTCCATACAGAAAGAGGAGAGATTCCACAAGACCCACATCACGAAGGAGGTTCATTGGGTGCATCAAAAATGATTTCCTAGCCTATGGTCCATTCGACGCAAACCGTGCACTTATCTTGCGTCAAGATTAGCACTATCTCTCAACGGACCGAAACAAGCTTCCACTTGAGCCTCGTCACCAAGTGCTATCATCGGTTGCATCCAAAATGATCTCAGAGCCTATGGTACATCTAGCGCATACCGTGCACCTAGCTTGCTCCGAACACTATCTCCAAACGGAAAGAAGTGAGATTCCACATAACCCACGTCACCTAGGAGTTCCATTGGGTGCATCCAAAATGATTTCCTATCCTATGGTATGTTCGACGCAAATCGTGCACCTATCTTGCGTCAAGATTAGCACTATGTCCAAATGTACCGAAATGAGCTTCCACTTGAGCCACGTCACCTAGTGGTACCATCGGGTGTGACCAAAATGATTTTTGAGCCTATGGTACGTCTAGTGCAAACCATGCACCTATCTTGCACCGACGCTAACACTACCTCCAAACAGAAAGAAGAAAGATTCCACATGACCCACATCACCAAGGAGGTCCATTGGGTGCTTCAAAAATGATTTCCTAGCCTATGGTACGTTCGACGCAAACCATGCACCAATCTTGCGTCAAGATTAGCACTATGTCCAAATGTACCGAAATGAGCTTCCACTTGAGCCTCGTCACCTAGTGGTACCATCGGGTGCGACCAAAACGATTTTTGAGCCTATGGTACATCTAGTGCAAACCATGCACCTATCTTGCACCGACGCTAACACTACCTCCATACAGAAAGAGGAGAGATTCCACAAGACCCACATCACGAAGGAGGTTCATTGGGTGCATCAAAAATGATTTCCTAGCCTATGGTCCATTCGACGCAAACCGTGCACTTATCTTGCGTCAAGATTAGCACTATCTCTCAACGGACCGAAACAAGCTTCCACTTGAGCCTCGTCACCAAGTGCTATCATCGGTTGCATCCAAAATGATCTTAGAGCCTATGGTACATCTAGCGCATACCGTGCACCTAGCTTGCTCCGAACACTATCTCCAAACGGAAAGAAGTGAGATTCCACATAACCCACGTCACCTAGGAGTTCCATTGGGTGCATCCAAAATGATTTCCTATCCTATGGTATGTTCGACGCAAATCGTGCACCTATCTTGCGTCAAGATTAGCACTATGTCCAAATGTACCGAAATGAGCTTCCACTTGAGCCACGTCACCTAGTGGTACCATCGGGTGTGACCAAAATGATTTTTGAGCCTATGGTACGTCTAGTGCAAACCATGCACCTATCTTGCACCGACGCTAACACTACCTCCAAACAGAAAGAAGAAAGATTCCACATGACCCACATCACCAAGGAGGTCCATTGGGTGCATAAAAAATGATTTCCTAGCCTATGGTACGTTCGACGCAAACCGTGCACCTATCTTGCGTCAAGATTAGCACTATGTCCAAACGTACCGAAATGAGCTTCCAGTTGAGCCTCGTCACCTAGTGGTACCATCGGGTGCAACCAAAACGATTTTTGAGCCTATGATACGTCTAGTGCAAACCATGCACCTATCTTGCACCGACGCTAACACAACCTCCAAATGAAAAGAAGAGAGATTCCACATGACCCATGTCACCAAGGAGCTCCATTGGGTGCATGCAAAATGATTTTCCAAGCCTATGTTACGCTCGACGCAAACCGTGCACCTATCTTGCATCAAGATTAGCACTATCTCCAAATGTTCCGAAATAAGCTTTCACTTGAGCCTTGTCACCTAGTGGTACCATCGGGTGCGACCAAAACGATTTTTGAGCCTATGGTACGTCTAGTGCAAACCATGCACCTATCTTGCACCGACGCTAACACTACCTCCAAATAGAAAGAAGAAAGATTCCACATGACCCACATCACCAAGTTGGTCCATTGGGTGCATCAAAAATTATTTCCTAGCCTATGGTACGTTCGACGCAAACCGTGCACCTATCTTGCATCATGATTAGCACAATGTCCAAACGTACCGAAATGAGCTTCCACTTGAGCCTCGTCACCTAGTGGTACCATCGGGTGCGACCAAAATGATTTTTGAGCCTATGGTACGTCTAGTGCAAACTATGCACCTATCTTGCACCGACGCTAACACTACCTCCAAACAGAAAGAAGAGAGATTCCACATGACCCACGTCACCAAGGAGCTCCATCGGGTGCGTGCAAAATGATTTCCAAGCCTATGTTATGCTCGACCCAAACCGTGCACCTATCTTGCGTCAAGATTAGCACTATCTCTAAATGGAAAGAAGTGACATTCCACATGACCCACGTCACCTAGGAGTTCCATTGGGTGCATCCAAAATGATTTCCTATCCTATGGTACGTTCGACGCAAACCGTGCACCCATCTTGCATCAAGATTAGCACAATGTCCAAACGTACCAAAATGAGCTACCACTTGAGCCTCATCACCAAATGGTACCATCGGGTGCGACCAAAACGATTTCTGAGCCTATGGTACGTCTAGTGCAAACCATGCACCTATCTTGCACCGACGCTAACACTACCTCCAAACAGAAAGAGGAGAGATTCCACATGACCCACATCACCAAGGAGGTCCATTGGTTGCATCAAAAATGATTTCCTAGCCTATGGTACGTTCGACATAAGCCGTGCACTTATCTTACGTCAAGATTAGCACTCTCTCTCAACGGACCGAAAAAAGCTTCCACTTGAGACTCGTCACCTAGTGGTACCATCGGTTGCGTCCAAAACGATCTCAGAGCCTATGGTACGTCTAGCGCAAACCATGCACCTAGCTTGCTTCGACACTAACATTGCGTACCGAAATGAGCTTCCACTTGAGCCTCGTCACCTAGTGGTACCATCGGGTGCGACCAAAACAATTTTTGAGCCGATGGTATGTCTAGTGTAAACCATGCACCTATCTTGCACCGATGCTAACACTACCTCCAAATGGAAAGAAGAAAGATTCCACATGACCCACATCACCAAGGAGGTCCATTGGGTGCATCAAAAATGATTTCCTAGCCTATGGTACGTTCGACGCAAACCGTGCACCTATCTTGCGTCAAGATTAGCACTATTTCCAAACATACCGAAATGAGCTTCCACTTGAGCCTCATCACCTAGTGGTACCATCGGGTGCGACCAAAACGATTTTTGAGCCTATGGTACATCTAGTGCAAACTATGCACCTATCTTGCACCGACGCTAACACTACCTCCAAATAGAAAGAAGAGAGATTCCACATGACCCACGTCACCAAGGAGCTCCATCGGGTGCATGCAAAATGATTTTCTGAGCCTATGTTACGTTCGACGCAAACCGTCCACCTATCTTGCATCAAGATTAGCACTATCTCCAAATGTACCGAAATGACCTTTCACTTTAGCCTCATCACCTAGTGGTACCAATAGGTGCGACCAAAATGATTTCTGAGCCTATGATACATCTAGTGCAAACCATGCACCTATCTTGCACCGACGCTAACACTACCTCCAAATAGAAAGAAGAAAGATTCCACATGACCCACATCACCAAGGAGGTCCATTGGGTGCATCAAAAATGATTTCCTAGCCTATGGTACATTCGACGCAAACCATGCACCTATCTTGCGTCAAGATTAGCACTATGTCCAAACGTACCAAAATGAGCTTCCACTTGAGCCTCGTCACCTAGTGGTACCATCGGGTGCAACCAAAACGATTTTTGAGCCTATGGTACATCTAGTGCAAACTATGCACCTATCTTGCACCGACGCTAACACTACCTCCAAACAGAAAGAAGAGAGATTTCACATGACCCACGTCACCAAGGAGCTCCATCGAGTGCATGCAAAATGATTTCTGAGCCTATGTTATGCTCGACGCAAACAGTGCACCTATCTTGCGTCAAGATTAGCACTATCTCTAAACGGAAAGAAGTGAGATTCCACATGACCCACGCTACCTAGGAGTTCCATTGGGTGCATCCAAAATGATTTCCTATCCTATGGTACGTTCGACGCAAACCATGCACCTATCTTGCATCAAGATTAGCACAATGACCAAACATACCAAAATGAGCTACCACTTGAGCCTCGTCACCTAGTGGTACCATTGAGTGCGACCAAAATGATTTCTAAGCCTATGGTACATCTAGTACAAACCATGCACCTATCTTGCACCGACACTAACACTACCTCCAAATAGAAAGAGGAGAGATTCCACATGACCCACATCACCAAGGAGGTCCATTGGGTGCATCAAAAATGATTTCCTAGCCTATGGTATGTTCGACGCAAACCGTGCACTTATCCTGCGTTAAGATTAGCACTATCTCTCAATAGACCAAAACGAGCTTCCACTTGAGCCTCATCACCTAGTGGTACCATCGATTGTGTCCAAAATGATCTCAGAGCCTATGGTACGTCTAGCACAACCATGCACCTAGCTTGCTCCGACACTAACACTTTCTCCAAGCAGAAAGAAGTGAGATTCCACATAACCCACGTCACCTAGGAGTTCCATTGGGTGCATCCAAAATGATTTCCTATCCTATGGTATGTTCGACGCAAACCGTGCACCTATCTTGCATCAAGATTAGCACTATGTCCAAACGTACCGAAATGAGCTTCCACTTGAGCCTCGTCACCTAATGGTACCATCGGGTGTGACCAAAATGATTTTTGAGCCTATGGTACGTCTAGTGCAAACCATGCACCTATCTTGCACCGACGCTAACACTACCTCCAAACGAAAAGAAGAGAGATTCCACATGACCCACATCACCAAGGAGCTCCATCGGGCGCATGCAAAATGATTTTTCGAGCCTATATTATGTTCGACGCAAACCGTGCACCTATCTTGCATCAAGATTAGCACTATCTCTAAACGGAAAGAAGTGACATTCCACATGACCCACGTCACCTAGGAGTTCCATTCGGTGCATCCAAAATGATTTCCTATCCTATGGTATGTTCGATGCAAACCATGCACCCATCTTGCATCAAGATTAGCACAATGTCCAAACATACCAAAATGAGCTACCACTTGAGCCTCATCACCTAGTGGTACCATCGGGTGCGACCAAAATGATTTCTGAGCCTATGGTACGTCTAGTGCAAACCAGGCACCTATCTTGCACCGAAGCTAACACTACCTCCAAACAGAAAGAGGAGAGATTCCACATGACCCACATCACCAAGGAGGTCCATTGGCTGCATCAAAAATGATTTCCTAGGCTATGGTATGTTCGACGCAAACCGTGCACTTATCTTGCGTCAAGATTAGCACTATCTCTCAATGGACCGAAACGAGCTTCCACTTGAGCCTCATCACTGAGTGGTACCATCGGTTGCGTCCAAAACGATCTCAGAGCCTATGGTACGTCTAGCGCAAACCATGCACCTAGCTTGCTCCGGCACTAACACTGTCTCCAAACGGAAAGAAGTGAGATTCCACATAACCCACGTCACCTAGGAGTTCCATTGGGTGCATCCAAAATGATTTCCTATCCAATGGTACGTTCGGCGCAAACCGTGCACCTATCTTGCATCAAGATTAGCACTATGTCCAAATGTACCGAAATGAGCTTCCACTTGAGCCTCGTCACCTAGTGGTACCATCGGGTGTGACCAAAATGATTTTTGAGCCTATGGTACGTCTAGTGCAAACCATGCACCTATCTTGCACCGACGCTAACACTACCTCCAAACGGAAAGAAGAAAGATTCCACATGACCCACATCACCAAGGAGGTCCATTGGGTGCATAAAAAATGATTTCCTAGCCTATGGTACGTTCAACGCAAGCCGTGCACCTATCTTGCGTCAAGATTACCACTATGTCCAAACATACCGAAATGAGCTTCCACTTGAGCCTCGTCACCTAGTCGTACCATCGGGTGCGACCAAAATGATTTTTGAGCCTATGCTACGTCTAGTACAAACCATGCACCTATCTTGCACCGATGCTAACACTACCTCCAAACGAAAAGAAGAGACATTCCACATGACCCACGTCACCATGGAGCTCCATCGGGTGGATGCAAAATGATTTTCTGAGCCTATGTTACGTTCGACGCAAACTGTGCACCTATCTTACATCAAGATTAGCACTATCTCCAAATGTACCAAAATGAGCTTTCACTTGAGCCTCATCACCTAGTGGTACAATCAGGTGTGACCAAAACGATTTCTGAGCCTATGGTACGTCTAGTGCAAACCATGCACCTATCTTGCACCGACGCTAACACTACCTCCAAACGGAAAGAAGAAAGATTCCACATGACCCACATCACCAAGGAGGTCCATTGGGTGCATCAAAAATGATTTCCTAGCCTATGGTACATTCGACACAAACCATGCACCTATCTTGCATCAAGATTAGCACTATGTCCAAACGTACCGAAATGAGCTTCCACTTGAGCCTCGTCACCTAGTGGTACCATCGGGTCCGACCAAAATGATTTCTGAGCCTATGGTACGTCTAGTGCAAACTATGCACCTATCTTGCACCGACGCTAACACTACCTCCAAATAGAAAGAAGAGAGATAACACATGACCCACGTCACCAAGGAGTTCCATCGGGTGCGTGCAAAATGATTTTTGAGCCTATGTTACGCTCGACCCAAACCGTGCACCTATCTTGCGTCAAGATTAGCACTATCTCTCAATGGAAAGAAGTGACATTCCACATGACCAACGTCACCTAGGAGTTCCATTGGGTGCATCCAAAATGATTTCCTATCCTATGGTACGCTCGACGCAAACCGTGCACCCATCTTGCATCAAGATTAGCACAATGTCCAAACGTACCAAAATGAGCTACCACTTGAGCCTCGTCACCTAATGGTACCATCGGGTGCGACCAAAATGATTTCTGAGCCTATGGTACGTCTAGTGCAAACAATGCACCTATCTTGCACCGACGCTAACACTACCTCCAAACAGAAAGAGGAGAGATTCCACATGACCCACATCACCAAGGAGGTCCATTGGCTACATCAAAAATGATTTCCTAGGCTATGGTACGTTCGACACAAACCGTGCACTTATCTTGCGTCAAGATTAGCACTATCTCTCAACGGACCGAAATGAGCTTCCACTTGAGCCTCGTCACCTAGTGGTACCATCGGTTGCGTCCAAAACGATCTCAGAGACTATGGTACATCTAGCGCAAACCATGCACCTAGCTTGCTCTGACACTAACACTATCTCCAAATGGAAAGAAGTGAGATTCCACATAACCCACGTCACCTAGGAGTTCCATTAGGTGCATCCAAAATGATTTCCTATCCTATGGTACGTTCGGCGCAAACCATGCACCTATCTTGCGTCAAGATTAGCACTATGTCCAAACGTACCGAAATGAGCTTCCACTTGAGCCTCGTCACCTAGTGGTACCATCGGGTGCGACCAAAACGATTTTTGAGCCTATGGTACGTCTAGTGCAAACCATGCACCTATCTTACACCGACACTAACACTACCTCCAAATGGAAAGAAGAAAGATTCCACATGACCCACATCACCAAGGAGGTCCATTGGGTGCATAAAAATGATTTCCTTGCCTATGGTACGTTCGACGCAAACCATGCACCTATCTTTCGTCAACATTAGCACTATGTCCAAACGTACCGAAATGAGCTTCCACTTGAGCCTCGTCACCTAGTGGTACCATTGGGTGCGACCAAAACAATTTTTGAGCCTATGGTACGTCTAGTGCAAACCATGCACCTATCTTGCACCGACGCTAACACTACCTCCAAACGAAAAGAAGAGAGATTCCACATGACCCACGTCACCAAGGAGCTCTATCGGGTGCATGCAAAATGATTTTCTGAGCCTATGTTACGTTCGACGCTAACCGTGCACCTATCTTGCATGAAGATTAGCACTATCTCCAAATGTACCGAAATGAGCTTTCACTTGAGCCTCATCACCTAGTGGTACCATCAGGTGCGACCAAAACAATTTCTGAGCCTATGGTACATCTAGTGCAAACCATGCACCTATCTTGCACCGACGCTAACACTACCTCCAAACGGAAAGAAGAAAGATTCCACATGACCCACATCACAAGGAGGTCCATTGGGTGCATCAAAAATGATTTCCTAGCCTATGGTACGTTCGACGCAAACCGTGCACCTATCTTGTGTCAAGATGAGCACTATGTCCAAACATACCAAAACGAGCTTCCACTTGAGCCTCGTCACCTAGTGGTACCATCGGGTGCGACCAAAACAATTTTTGAGCCTATGGTACATCTAGTGCAAACTATGCACCTATCTTGCACCGACGCTAACACTATCTCCAAACAGAAAGAAGAGAGATTCCACATGACCCACGTCACCAAGGAGCTCCATCGGGTGCATGCAAAATGATTTCCGAGCCAATGTTACTTTCGACGCAAACCGTGCACCTATCTTGTGTCAAGATTAGCACTATCTCTAAATGGAAAGAAGTGACATTCCACATGACCCACGTCACCTAGGAGTTCCATTGGGTGCATCCAAAATGATTTCCTATCCTATGGTACGTTCGACGTAAACCATGCACCTATCTTGCATCAAGATTAGCACAATGTTCAAACGTACCAAAATGAGCTACCACTTGAGCCTCGTCACCTAGTGGTACCATCAGGTGCGACCAAAACAATTTCTGAGCCTATGGTACGTCTAGTGCAAACCATGCACCTCTCTTGCACCGACGCTAACACTACCTCCAAACAGAAAGGTGAGAGATTCCACATGACCCACATCACCAAGGAGGTCCATTAGGTGCATCAAAAATGATTTCCTAGCCTATGGTACGTTCGACGCAAACCGTGCACTTATCTTGTGTCAAGGTTAGCACTATCTCTCAACGGACCAAAACGAGCTTCCACTTGAGCCTCGTCACCTAGTGGTACCATCGGTTGCGTCCAAATCAATCTCAGAGCCTATGGTACGTCTAGCGCAAACCATGCACCTAGCTTGCTCCGACACTAACACTGTCTCCAAACGGAAACAAGTGAGATTCCACATAACCCACGTCACCTAGGAGTTCCATTGGGTGCATCCAAAATGATTTCCTATCCTATGGTACGTTCGACGCAAACCGTGCACCTATCTTGCTTCAAGATTAGCACTATGTCCAAACGTACCGAAATGAGCTTCCACTTGAGCCTCGTCACCTAGTGGTACCATCGGGTGCGACCAAAATGATTTTTGTGCCTATGGTACGTCTAGTGCAAACCATGCACCTATCTTACACCGACGCTAACACTACCTCCAAACAAAACGAAGAGAGATTCCACTTTATCCACGTCACCAAGGAGCTCCATCGGGTGCATGCAAAATGATTTCCGAGCCGATGTTATGCTCGACGCAAACCGCGCACCTATCTTGCGTCAAGATTAGCACTATCTCTAAACAGAAAGAAGTGACATTCCACATGACCCACATCACCTAGGAGTTCCATTGTTGCATCCAAAATGATTTCCTATCCTATGGTACGTTCGACGCAAACCGTGCACCTATCTTGCTTCAAGATTAGCACTATGTCCAAATGTACCAAAATGAGCTGCCACTTGAGCCCTATCACCTAGTGGCACCATCAGGTGCGACCAAAATGATTTCTGAGCCTATGGTACCTCTAGTGCAAACCAGGCACCTATCTTGCACCGACGCTAACACTACCTCCAAACAGAAAGAGGAGAGATTCCACATGACCCACATCACCAAGGAGGTCCATTGGGTGCATCAAAAATGATTTCTAGCCTATGGTATGTTCGACGCAAACCTTGCACGTATCTTGCATCAAGATTAGCAATATCTCTAAACAGACCGAAACGAGCTTCCATTTGAGCCTCATCACCCAGTGGTACCATCGGGTGCGACCAAAATGATTTCTGAGCCTATGGTATGTCTAGTGCAAACCCTGCACCAATCTTGCACTGACGCTAACACTACCTCCAAATGGAAAGAAGAAAGATTCCATATGACCCACGTCACCAAGGAGGTCCATTGGGTGCATCAAAAATGATTTCCTAGCCTATGGTACGTTCAATGCAAACCGTGCATCTATCTTGCGTCAAGATTAGCACTATGTCCAAACGTACCGAAATGAGCTTCCACTTGAGCCTCATCACCTAGTGGTACCATCGGGTGCGACCAAAATGATTTTTGAGCCTATGGTACGTCTAGTGCAAACCATGCACCTATCTTGCACCGACGCTAACACTACCTCCAAACAGAAAAGAAGAGAGATTCCACATGACCCACGTCACCAAGGAGCTCCATCGGGTGCATGCAAAATGATTTCCGAGCCTATGTTACTTTCGACGCAAACTGTGCACCTATCTTGCTTCAAGATTAGCACTATCCCCAAATGTACCGAAATGAGCTTTCACTCGAGCCTCATCACCTAGTGGTACCACCGGGTGCGACCAAAACGATTTCTGAGCCTATGGTACGTCTAGTGCAAACTATGCACCTATCTTGCACTGACGCTAACACTACCTCCAAACAGAAAGAGGAGAGATTCCACATGACCCACATCACCAAGGAGGTCCATTGGGTGCATCAAAAATGATTTCCTAGCCTATGGTATGTTCGACACAAACCGTGCACTTATCTTGCGTCAAGATTAGCACTATCTCTAAACAGACCAAAACGAGCTTCCACTTGAGCCTCGTCACCTAGTGGTACCATCGGTTGCGTCCAAAACGATCTTAGAGCTATGGTACGTCTAGCGCAAACCATGCCCCTAGCTTGCTCTGACACTAACACTGTCTCCAACGAAAAGAAGTGAGATTCCACATAACCCACGTCACCTAGGAGTTCCATTGGGTGCATCCAAAATGATTTCCTAGCCTTGGTATGTTCGACGCAAACCGTGCACCTATCTTGCATCAAGATTAGCACTATCTCTAAACAGAAAGAAGTGACATTCCATATGACCCACGTCACCTAGGAGTTCCATTGGGTGCTTCCAAAATTATTTCCTATCCTATGGTACGTTCGATGCAAACCGTGCACCTATCTTGCATCAAGATTAGCACAATGTCCAAACGTACCAAAATGAGCTACCACTTGAGCCTCGTCACCTAGTGGTACCATTGGGTGCGACCAAAATGATTTCGGAGCCTATGGTACGTCTAGTGCAAACCATGCACCTATCTTGCACCGACGCTAACACTACTTCCAAATAGAAAGAGGAGAGATACCACATGACCCACATCACCAAGGAGGTCCATTGGGAGCTTCAAAAATGATTTCCAAGCCTTTGGTACGTTTGACGCAAACCGTGCACTTATCTTGCGTCAAGATTAGCACTATCTCTCAACGAACCGAAACGAGCTTCCACTTGAGCCTCGTCACCTAGTGGTACCATCGGGTGCGACCAAAATGATTTTTGAGCTTATGGTACGTCTAGTGCAAACCACGCACCTCTCTTGCACCGACGCTAACACTACCTCCAAACTAAAAGAAGAGAGATTCCACATGATCCACGTCACCAAGGAGCTCCATCGGGTGCATGCAAAATGATTTCCAAGCCTATGTTACGCTCGACGCAAACCGTGCACCTATCTTGCGTCAAGATTAGCACTATCTCTAAACAGAAAGAAGTGACATTCCACATGACCCACGTCACCTAGGAGTTCCATTGGGTGCATCCAAAATGATTTCCTATCCTATGGTACGTTCGACGCAAACCGTGCACCTATCTTGCATCAATATTAGCACTATCTCTAAACAGAAAGAAGTGACATTCCATATGACCCACGTCACCTAGGAGTTCCATTGGGTGCTTCCAAAATTATTTCCTATCCTATGGTACGTTCGATGCAAACCGTGCACCTATCTTGCATCAAGATTAGCACAATGTCCAAACGTACCAAAATGAGCTACCACTTGAGCCTCGTCACCTAGTGGTACCATTGGGTGCGACCAAAACGATTTCGGAGCCTATGGTACGTCTAGTGCAAACCATGCACCTATCTTGCACCGACGCTAACACTACTTCCAAATAGAAAGAGGAGAGATACCACATGACCCACATCACCAAGGAGGTCCATTGGGAGCTTCAAAAATGATTTCCAAGCCTTTGGTACGTTTGACGCAAACCGTGCACTTATCTTGCGTCAAGATTAGCACTATCTCTCAACGAACCGAAACGAGCTTCCACTTGAGCCTCGTCACCTAGTGGTACCATCGGGTGCGACCAAAATGATTTTTGAGCTTATGGTACGTCTAGTGCAAACCATGCACCTCTCTTGCACCGACGCTAACACTACCTCCAAACTAAAAGAAGAGAGATTCCACATGATCCACGTCACCAAGGAGCTCCATCGGGTGCATGCAAAATGATTTCCAAGCCTATGTTACGCTCGACGCAAACCGTGCACCTATCTTGCATCAAGATTAGCACTATCTCTAAACAGAAAGAAGTGACATTCCACATGACCCACGTCACCTAGGAGTTCCATTGGATGCATCCAAAATGATTTCCTATCCTATGGTACGTTCGACGCAAACCGTGCACCTATCTTGCATCAATATTAGCACTATGTCCAAATGTACCGAAATGAGCTACCACTTGAGGCTCGTCACCTAGTGGTACCATTGGGTGTGACCAAAATGATTTCTGAGCCTATGGTACGTCTAGTGCAAACCATGCACCTATCTTGCACCGATGCTAACACTACCTCCAAATGGAAAGAAGATAGATTCCACATGACCCACATCACCAAGGAGGTCCATTGGGTGCATCAAAAATGATTTCCTAACCTATGGTACGTTCGACGCAAACCATGCACCTATCTTGCGTCAAGATTAGCACTATGTCCAAACGTACCAAAATGAGCTTCCACTTGAGTCTCGTCACCTAGTGCTACCATCGGGTACGACCATAACGATTTTTGTGCCTATGGTGCGTCTAGTGCAAACCATGCACCTATCTTGCACCGACGCTAACACTACCTCCAAACAGAAAGAAGAGAGATTCCACATGACCCACGTCACCAAGGAGCTCCATCGGGTGCATGCAAAATGATTTCTGAGCCTATGTTACACTCGACGCAAACCGTGCACCTATCTTGCGTTAAGATTAGCACTATCTCTAAACGAAAAGATGCAACATTCCACATGACCCACATCACCTAGGAGTTCCATTGGGTGCATCCAAAATGATTTCCTATCCTATGGTACGTTCGACGCAAACCATGCCCCTATCTTGCATCAAGATTAGCACAATGTCCAAACGTACCAAAATCAGCTACCACTTGAGCCTCGTCACCTGGTGGTACCATCAGGTGCGACCAAAACGATTTCTGAGCCTATGGTACGTCTAGTGCAAACCATGCACCTATCTTGCACCGACGCTAACACTACCTCCAAACAGAAAGAGGAGAGATTCCACATGACCCACATCACCAAGGAGGTCCATTGGGAGCATCAAAAATGATTTCCTAGCCTATGGTACGTTCGACGCAAACCGTGCACTTATCTTAGCGTCAAGATTAGCACTATCTCTCAACGGACCAAAACGAGCTCCACTTGAGCCTCGTCACCTAGTGGTACCATCGGTTGTGTCCAAAACGATCTTAGAGCTATAGTACATCTAGCGCAAACCATGCACCTAGCTTGCTCCGACACTAACACTGTCTCCAAACGGAAAGATGTGAGATTCCACATAACCCACGTCACCTAGGAGTTCCATTGGGTGCATCCAAAATGATTTCCTAGCCTATGGTATGTTTGACACAAACCGTGCACCTATCTTGCGTCAAGATTAGCACTATCTCCAAATGTACCAAAATGAGCTTCCACTTGAGCCTCGTCACCTAGTGGTACCATCGGGTGCGACCAAAACAATTTCTGAGCCTATGGTACGTCTAGTGTAAACCATGCACCTATCTTGCACCGACGCTAACACTACCTCCAAACGAAAAGAAGAAAGATTTCACATGACCCACATCACCAAGGAGGTTCATTGGGTGCATCAAAAATGATTTCCTAGCCTATGGTATGTTCGACGCAAACTGTGCACCTATCTTGCGTCAAGATTAGCACTATGTCCAAACATACCGAAATGAGCTTCCACTTGAGCCTCGTCACCTAGTGGTACCATCGAGTGTGACCAAAACGATTTTTGAGCCTATGGTACGTCTAGTGCAAACCATGCACCTATCTTGCACCGACGCTAACACTAACTCCAAACGAAAAGAAGAGAGATTCCACATGACCCACATCACCAAGGAGCTCCATCAGGTGCATGCAAAATGATTTCCGAGCCTATGTTATGTTCGACGCAAACCGTGCACCTATCTTGCATCAAGATTAGCACTATCTCCAAATGTACCGAAATGAGCTTCCACTTGAGCTTCGTCACCTAGTGGTACCATCGGGTGCGACCAAAATGATTTTTGAGCCTACGGTACATCTAGTGCAAACCATGCACCTATCTTGCACCGACGCTAACACTACCTCCAAACAGAAAAGAAGAGAGATTCCACATGACCCACGTCACCAAGGAGCTCCATCGGGTGCATGCAAAATGATTTCCGAGCCTTTGTTATGCTCGACGCAAACCGTGCACCTATCTTGCGTCAAGATTAGCACTATCTCTAAATGGAAAGAAGTGACATTCCACATGACCCACATCACCTAGGAGTTCCATTGGGTGCATCCAAAATGATTTCCTATCCTATGGTACGTTCGACGCAAACCGTGCAACTATCTTGCATCAAGATTAGCACAATGTCCAAACGTACCAAAACAAGCTACCACTTGAGCCTCATCACCTAGTGGTACCATCAGGTGCGACCAAAACGATTTCTAAGCCTATGGTACGTCTAGTGCAAATCATGCACCAATCTTGCACCGACGCTAACACTACCTCCAAACAGAAAGAGGAGAGATTCCACATGACCCACATCACCAAGGAGGTCCATTGGGTGCATCAAAAATGATTTCCTTGCCTATCGTATGTTTGACGCAAACCATGCACTTACCTTGCGTCAAGATTAGCACTATCTCTCAACGGACCGAAACGAGCTTCCACTTGAGCCTCGTCACCTAGTGGTACAATTGGTTGCGTCCAAAACGATCTCAGAGCCTATGGTCATCCCTTCCATGGATACAACCACACCTGCTGCACAACAAGGTCCGATGACAAGAGCTCGAGCACGACAACTTAATTATCAGGTAAAGTCGTTCCTCGCTGTTCATACAAACTCGTCTCAGAATTGGATGCTACTAAATCATGGTGATGATTGTCTTATTCTTAGGAATGTTGGTCAATACTCCATTGCCTCATGTTTAGACCCCACGATGAGGATGGAGCAGCCGAACAAGTGGGAATCATCATTAATGGGGCGCGTAGCTCATCTCAAGACAGCAGGGGACACTCCATCAAAAGTACCATAACTCCTTGATACGAGATCCAATGAAGCTGGTTTTTGACTTGTTGGAAAGAGCGCGTCGTCCTCTTTCACATGGGTCCAACCCCACTATCAAAATCTACCGAAGCTGTGCGCAGCAAGCCAAAGGATGTAGAGACCTACAGCTTGGGCTTGGGCCTTGTACTGACTACAGCCCTTTGAGGGACGCCCAGATTAGGGTTTCCCACTCCCCCTTGTGCTCTCCTCCTTATAAATAGAGCCAGCAGCCATCAGAATGAGGGTGGGTTTTGTTTAGATGCAAGATAGCTGCTGCTTCTTCCTTGTAAACGCGTGTGTCGGCTAGACCACCCGATTTGCTTGTTTCAAGACCCCAACTTGTGATTTAGATTCAGCCTTTGGCTTAAATCCGTGAGTTATTTGCTTGTTCATCTTGTTCTTGCTTGTTCTCGGTTGCTTGCAGGTTCTTGGTGTTCTTGGCACGGCAAGAACATCACAATCGGAGCCGGTGTACCTATTGCTAAGGCGCAGCAACCTTGTGGTCGTTGTAGTCGGACAGCCAACGTCGAATCCTCCCCAAATCGAGTTTATCCACACTCACCAAAAGATCAGGAACAACCCCTTGTCCCATCATGTGGTAATCAGAGCAAGGTTCTTTGGTGAGTGATTTACCGTTCATTACTTTACCTATAGTCCAGAAATATAAAAATAGGATAGAACTAAAATTCCAAACACAAGTTTGAGCCTTGCTAATCTGCTTAGTTCTTTGCTTGTTGAGTTTGTGCTTTACATCGTGGTGTCAAGTGCTGGTTCTTAGGTTCTAATCCTTTAGAGTTTCGAGTTCTTGTCACGTTTTAGTCACCACACAATCCGCTGTTGCCTTTCCCCCCACTTCAGCCGCTGCAATCTCCACCAATACCACCACCACCACCACCAAAAGCACCGCTGCTCTCTCCACCTTTTCGCTGAAACCCTCACCACCATCACCTTCAGCCGCGCCTACACAAACACTACCTTATGCACCTATCCTTTTGGTGCAAATCTGAGTACACTCAGTTCTAAAAATAAGAGAGTTCAAATTGCATATTTGTACTACTTGTTGCAATCCTTATCCCTAGTAAAAGAAAGTCTATGCTACTTGCTGCATTCTTGTTATAATCATATTGCAAAAGTTCAGTTTGTGCTACTTGTCGAAAAGAAAAGAAAAGAAAAGAAAATAGAAAAGAAAAAGAAAGGAAAAGGAGGAAAGAAAGAAAGAAAGAAAGAAAAAAAGAAGGGTTAAGTTGATGCTATTTACTCTCATCATTTCCATTGTTTGCTACTGTCCGGTGACAACATTTGTGTCTAGGCTCGTGTCTCTAGCATGGGTTAGCCTAGGACCAGCACGATACTATCTTTGAACACTCATTTAACTTGCATTGACTAACGTGGTTCCAGCTGTACCTTGATTTTTTTAAGCCACCTATAGCTCCACAAATTATCTACAACATCACAGGGTTCTACTTGCTACTACTTGTGTTGTTCTTATCGTCGCCAACACCATCTGCATAGCAAGGTAAGGACATGTAAGAACTCGGTTGCACATGCTGAGAGAATGAAAATTGTTGCCACCTAATTCAGTTAGTTGGTAGGACATATTTTCTTGTGATTCCCTTGCTACATACTAACCATGGCAGGAGAAGGTGAAAGGACCCCTCCACAATCACCTCGATCAAAAGCCTTGCTGCAACACTTTGAACGCAAAGTGAGGCTCCATGCTGAACACCTTGATGAGGATGTTCGTGTCACCAATGAGCGCCTTGGTCAATTGGAGACGGCTCAGATTGAGACCAACACCAAGTTGGCTTCCTTGGAAGGCACTCTTGGTTCTGTTAATACATCTCTTGTAGGTGTCTTGGAGCGATTGGAGAGGATGGAACAGAATTGCTGTGATGGTTTCAAACGACGCAATCACAACAACAACAACACCATGGGCAGTGCTACTGGTCATGATGAAGAAGAATATACAGCGGACACTGAGCTTGATGAGGAGCTGAATGGTCATCGACGCATCGAACAACATCGCCGCTGCCATGAGACAGGTCCTCGCCGACCACGGCAAGAGGTACGTGCCGATGACTCATTTGGCAAGATTAAATTCACCATACTTGCTTTTGATGGGAGGTATAATCCTGATATGTACCTTAGTTGGGAATTAGCTGTTGATCAAAAATTTACTTGCCATGATTTCCCTAAGGACAAACGTGTTAGGGCTGCAACTAGTGAGTTTACTAACTTTGCCTCTGTTTGGTGGTCTGAATACCATCGTAAGAACCCAAATAACACACCAACTTGGGATGCTTTGAAACGGGTCATGCGGGCCAGATTTGTTCCTTCTTATTATGCCCGTGATCTTTTACATAAGTTGCAACAATTGAGGCAAGGATCCAAATCTGTAGAAGAGTACTATCAAGAGCTACAAATGGGTATGCTTCGTTGCGGGCTAGAGGAAAATGAGGATGGTGCCATAGCTAGATTTATGGGTGGGCTGAACCGAGAGATTTAGGACATTCTAGCTTATAAGGAATATAATTCTATTAATCGTTTATTTCACCTTGCTTGTAAAGCTGAACGAGAAGTGCAGGGACGACGAGCTAGCATGAGGGCTAACATTCCTACAGGTCGTGCTAGCCCATGGACACTCTCCAATGCTACTGCACCGTCAACGCGTGCACCCCCACAATCTTCCTCGACCATCAAGCCACGCTCCTCTACAACAAATTCTGTACCATGCCCAAGTGAACCAACTAGAGGAGCAATGGCTACATCTGCCAAGAGTTCATCCTCGGTGGTATCCACAGGGAGAACAAGGGATATTCAGTGCTTACGCTGCAAAGGATATGGCCACGTACGCAAGGATTGCCCAAGCACACGTGTGATGGTTGTGCGAGCTGATGGTGGGTATTCCTCTGCTAGTGATTTTGATGAAGAAACATATGCTTTGCTTGCTGCTAACAATGTAGCGGAAGGAGATGATTTCCAACAAGACGAAGAGCACATTGGGGCTGAAGCTGCTGAGCACTATGAGAGCCTCGTGGTGCAGCGGGTGCTAAGTGCCCAAATGGAGAGGGCTGAACAAAATCAGCGCCACACTTTGTTTCAAACCAAGTGTGTGATCAAGGAACGCTCTTGCCGTGTGATCATAGATGGAGGAAGCTGCAACAACTTGGCAAGTGCTGAAATGGTGGAGAAGCTTTCATTGAGCACAAAACCACACCCGCAGCCTTACTACATTCAGTGGCTTAACAGCAGCGGCAAGGTGAAGGTAACCCGATTGGTAAGGGTAGAGTTTGCCATTGGTTCTTATCATGATTCCATTGACTGCGATGTTGTGCCTATGCAAGCATGCTCTATGTTGTTAGGTAGACCATGGCAGTTTGATAAAGATTCCTTGCACTCTGGTAAAACAAATCAATACTCTTTTGTGCATAATGACAAGAAGATTGTGTTGCACCCCATGTCCCCTGAGTCTATTCTAAGAGATGAACTTGCTAGATCTAGCAAACTTAAGAATCAGGCTGTTGCTAGTGAAAATCAGATTGTCGCTAATGAACTTGAGAAACATAAGAAGAAGTCTAGCAAATCTGTTCATCATAATAAAAATGAGATCAAGCTGAAAGGCTCTTGTTACTTTGCCACCAAATCTGATTTGGATGAGATTGATGCTAGTACTACTATTTGCTATGCTTTGGTTTGCAAAGAAACTTTATTTTCACTCGAAGATACATCTATTTCTTTGCCTCCTGCTGTCACTAATCTTTTGCAGGAGTATGCCGATGTTTTTCCAAAGGAGGTACCACCGGGGCTGCCACCAATTCGAGGGATTGAACACCAGATTGACCTCATCCCTGGGGCTTCCTTGCCTAATCGTGCGCCGTATAGGACCAACCCAGACGAGACAAAAGAGATTCAGAGACAAGTACAAGAATTGCTCAACAAAGGTTATGTGCGTGAGTCTCTTAGCCCTTGTGCCGTTCCAGTGCTTTTAGTTCCTAAGAAGGATGGATTATGGCGCATGTGTGTTGATTGTAGAGCGATAAACAACATCACAATCAGATATCGTCATCCTATTCCAAGGTTAGATGATATGCTTGATGAATTGAGTGGCTCAATTGTGTTCTCTAAAATTGATTTGCGTAGTGGTTACCACCAGATTCATATGAAGCTAGGAGATGAATGGAAAACAGCGTTTAAAACTAAGTTTGGTTTATATGAATGGCTTGTCATGCCCTTTGGATTGACTAATGCACCCAGCACTTTCATGAGATTAATGAACGAGGTTTTACGCTCTTTTATTGGCAGATTTGTAGTGGTATACTTTGATGACATCTTGATATATAGTAGATCATTAGAGGAACATCTTGATCATTTGCGTGCCGTTTTCAATGCTCTACGGGATGCACACTTGTTTGGCAATCTTGAGAAGTGCACCTTTTGCACAGATCGAGTCTCTTTTCTTGGATATGTTGTGACACCGTAGGGAATCAAAGTTGATCAAGCCAAGGTTGAGGCCATACACAGCTGGCCTGTTCCCTGCACGGTCACACAAGTGCGGAGTTTTCTAGGACTTGCTGGTTTCTACCGTCGATTTGTGAAGGACTTCAGCACCATTGCAGCCCCGCTACATGAACTCACCAAGAAGGGTGCAACCTTCACTTGGGCTGCAGCCCAACAGGATGCTTTCAACACGCTCAAAGATAAGTTAACTCATGCACCGTTACTCCAACTTCCTGATTTCAACAAAACCTTTGAGCTTGAATGTGATGCTAGTGGAATTGGGTTGGGTGGTGTGCTGTTACAAGAGGGAAAACCTGTGGCGTATTTCAGTGAAAAGTTGAGTGGCCCTAGTTTGAACTATTCTACTTATGATAAGGAATTGCTTGCTCTAGTTCGGACTTTGGAAACATGGCAGCATTATTTGTGGCCCAAAGAGTTTGTCATACATTCTGATCATGAATCATTGAAACACATCCGTAGTCAAGCAAAACTGAACCGTAGACATGCCAAGTGGGTTGAATTCATCGAGTCCTTTCCTTATGTCATTAAACACAAAAAGGGGAAGGAAAATATAATTGCTGATGCTTTGTCTAGACGTTACAACATGCTTTCACAACTTGACTTTAAAATCTTTGGTTTGGAAACTATTAAGGAACAATATGCACATGACAATGATTTCAAAGATGTATTGCTGAATTGCCAAGAGGGGAAAACATGGAACAGATTCGTCCTCACCGACAGGTTTGTCTTTAGAGCTAACAAGCTATGCATTCCAGCTAGCTCCGTGCGTTTGTTATTGTTGCAGGAAGCGCATGGAGGAGGACTCATGGGACATTTTGGTGTGAAAAAGACAGTGGACATCCTTGCTGGTCATTTCTTTTGGCCCAAGATGAGGAGAGATGTGGAGAGGTTCGTTGCTCGCTGCACAACATGCCAGAAAGCTAAGTCACAGCTTAATCCTCATGGTTTATACATGCCTCTTCCTATTCCAAGTGCACCATGGGAAGATATTTCAATGGACTTTGTTTTAGGACTGCCTAGAACAAAGAAGGGGAGGGATAGTGTGTTTGTTGTTGTGGACAGATTTTCTAAAATGGCACATTTCATACCATGTCATAAGAGCGATGATGCTACACATGTTGCTAATTTGTTCTTTCATGAGATTGTTCGATTGCACGGTGTGCCTAACACCATTGTTTCTAATCGGGATGCAAAATTTCTTAGTCATTTTTGGAGAACTTTGTGGGCTAAGCTAGGGACTAAGCTTTTATTTTCCACTACTTATCATCCCCAAACTGATGGACAAACTGAGGTTGTCAATAAAACATTATCTACTTTGCTTAGGGTTGTTTTGAAAAAGAACATAAAAATGTGGGAAGAGTGCTTGCCTCATGTTGAGTTTGCTTATAATCGTTCACAGCATTCTACCACTAAGAAAAGCCCTTTTGAGATAGTTTATGGGTTTGTGCCACGTGCTCCTATTGATTTGTTACCTCTTCCGACCTCGGAGCGAGTGAACTTTGATGCTAAACAACGTGCTGAACTGATCTTAAAATTGTATGAAACCACTAAAGAGAAAATAGAGTGCATGAATGCAAAGTATAAACTAGCTGGTAGCAAAGGGAAGAAACATGTCATTTTTGAACCTGGTGATCTAGTTTGGCTCCATTTGAGAAAAGATAGGTTCCCTGATTTGCGAAAGTCTAAGTTGCTGCCTAGAGCCGATGGTCCTTTTAAAGTGTTAGAAAGGATTAATGATAATGCGTACAAACTTGAGCTACCTGCAGCTTTTGGGGTTAGCCCCACATTTAACATTACAGATTTGAAGCCATATTTGGGAGAAGAGGATGAACTAGAGTCGAGGACGACTCAAATGCAAGAAGGGGAGGATGATGAGGACATCCCTTCCATGGATACAACCACACCTGCTGCACAACAAGGTCCGATGACAAGAGCTCGAGCACGACAACTTAATTATCAGGTAAAGTCGTTCCTCGCTGTTCATACAAACTCGTCTCAGAATTGGATGCTACTAAATCATGGTGATGATTGTCTTATTCTTAGGAATGTTGGTCAAGACTCCATTGCCTTATGTTTAGACCCCATGATGAGGATGGAGCAGCCGAACAAGTGGGAATCATCATTAATGGGGCGCGCAGCTCATCTCAAGATAGCAGGGGACACTCCATCAAAAGTACCATAACTCCTTGATACGAGATCCAATGAAGCTGGTTTTTGACTTGTTGGAAAGAGCGCGTCGTCCTCTTTCACATGGGTCCAACCCCACTATCAGAATCTACCGAAGCTGTGCGTAGCAAGCCAAAGGACGCAGAGACCTACAGCTTGGGCTTGGGCCTTGTACTGACTATAGCCCTTTGAGGGACGCCCAGATTAGGGTTTCCCACTCCCCCTTGTGCTCTCCTCCTTATAAATAGAGCTAGCAGCCATCAGAATGAGGGTGGGTTTTGTTTAGATGCAAGATAGCTGCTGCTTCTTCCTTGTAAACGCGTGTGTCGGCTAGACCACCCGATTTGCTTGTTTCAAGACCCCAACTTGTGATTCAGATTCAGCCTTTGGCTTAAATCCATGAGTTATTTACTTATTCATCTTGTTCTTGCTTGTTCTCGGTTGCTTGCAGGTTCTTGGTGTTCTTGGCACGGCAAGAACATCACAATCGGAGCCGGTGTACCTGTTGCAAAGGCGCAGCAACCTTGTGGTCATTGTAGTCGGACAGCCAACGTCGAATCCACCCCAAATCGAGTTTATCCACACTCACCAAAAGATCAGGAACAACCCCTTGTCCCATCACTACCTCCAAATAGAAAGAGGAGAGATTCCACATGACCCATTGGGAGCATCAAAAATGATTTCCTAGCCTATGGTACGTTCGACGCAAACCATGCACTTATCTTGCGTCAAGATTAGCACTATCTCTCAACAGACCGAAACGAGCTTCCACTCGAGCCTCGTCACCTAGTGGTACCATCGGTTGCATCCAAAATGATCTCAGTGCTATGGTACATCTAGCGCAAACCATGCACCTAGCTTGCTCCAACACTAACACTGTCTCCAAACAGAAAGAAGTGAGATTCCACATAACCCACGTCACCTAGGAGTTCCATTGGGTGCATCCAAAATTATTTCCTAGCCTATGGTATGTTCGACGCAAACCGTGCACCTATCATGCGTCAAGATTAGCACTATCTCCAAATGTACCGAAATGAGCTTCCACTTGAGCCTAGTCACCTAGTGGTACCGTCGAGTGTGACCAAAACGATTTCTGAGCCTATAGTACGTCTAGTGCAAACCATGCACCTATCTTGCACCAACGCTAACACTACCTCCAAACGGAAACAAGAAAGATTCCACATGACCCACATCACCAAGGAGGTCCATTGGGTCCATCAAAAATGATTTCCTAGCCTATGGTTCATCCAACGCAAACCGTGCACCTATCTTGCGTCAAGATTATCACTATGTCCAAACGTACCGAAATGAGCTTCCACTTGAGCCTCGTCACCTAGTGGTACCATCGGGTGCGACCAAAATGATTTTTGAGCCTATGGTATGTCTAGTGCAAACCATGCACCTATCTTGCACCGACGCTAACACTACCTCCAAATGAAAAGAAGAGAGATTCCACATGACCCACGTCACCAAGGAGCTCCATCGGGTGCATGCAAAATGATTTTTGAGCCTATGTTACGCTCGACGCAAACCGTCCACCTATCTTGCATCAAGATTAGCACTATCTCTCAATGGAAAGAAGTGACATTCCACATGACCTACATCACCTAGGAGTTCCATTGGGTGCATCCAAAATGATTTCCTATCCTACGGTGCGTTCGACGCAAACCTTGCAACTATCTTGCATCAAGATTAGCACAATGTCCAAACATACCAAAATGAGCTACCACTTGAGCCTCGTCACCTAGTGGTCCCATCGGGTGCGACCAAAACGATTTCTGAGCCTATGGTACATCTAGTGCAAA
Source organism: Miscanthus floridulus (assembly GCF_019320115.1). Lineage (NCBI taxonomy): Eukaryota > Viridiplantae > Streptophyta > Magnoliopsida > Poales > Poaceae > Miscanthus > Miscanthus floridulus. The sequence goes on along the minus strand of NC_089590.1, from coordinate 25,674,863 downwards.
CCATGCACCTATCTTGCACCGACGCTAACACTACCTCTAAATAGAAAGAGGAGAGATTCCACAGGACCCACATCACCAAGGAGGTCCATTGGGTGCATCAAAAATGATTTCCTAGCCAATCGTACATTCGACGCAAACTGTGCACTTATCTTGCGTCAAGATTAGCACTATCTCTCAACGGACCGAAACGAGCTTCCACTTGAACCTCGTCACCTAGTGGTACCATCGGTTGCGTCTAAAATGATCTCAGAGCCTATGGTACGTCTAGCGCAAACCATGCACCTAGCTTGCTCCGACACTAACACTGTCTCCAAACGGAAAGAAGTGAAATTCCACATAACCCACGTCACCTAGGAGTTCCATTGGGTGCATCCAAAATGATTTCCTATCCTATGGTACGTTCGACGCAAACCGTGCACCTATCTTTCGTCAAGATTAGCACTATGTCCAAACGTACTGAAATGAGCTTCCACTTGAACCTCGTCACCTAGTGGTACCATCGGGTGCGACCCAAATGATTTTTGAGCCTATGGTACATCTAGTGCAAACCATGCACCTATCCTGCACCGACGCTAACACTACCTCCAAACAGAAAGAAGAAAGATTCCACATGACCCACATCACCAAGGAGGTCCATTGGGTGCATCAAAAATGATTTCCTTGCCTATCGTACGTTCGACGCAAACCGTGCACCTATCTTGCGTCTAGATTAGCACTATGTCCAAACATACCAAAATGAGCTTCCACTTGAGCCCTGTCACCTAGTGGTGCCATCGGGTGCGACCAAAACGATTTTTGAGCCTATGGTACGTCTAGTGCAAACCATGCACCTATCTTGCACCGACGCTAACACTACCTCCAAACAGAAAGAAGAGAGATTCTACATGACCCACGTCACCAAGGAGCTCCATCGGGTGCATGCAAAATGATTTCTGAGCCTATGTTATGCTCGACGCAAACGATGCACCTATCTTGCATCAAGATTAGCACTATCTCTAAAAGGAAAGAAGTGACATTCCACATGACCCTCGTCACCTAGGAGTTCCATTGGGTGCATCCAAAATGATTTCCTATCCAATGGTACGTTCGACGCAAACCGTGCAACTATCTTGCATCAAGATTACCACAACGTCCAAATGTACCAAAATGAGCTACCACTTGAGCCTCATCACCTAGTGGTACCATTGGGTGCGACCAAAATGATTTCTGAGTCTATGGTACGTCTAGTGCAAACCATGCACCTATCTCGCACCGACACTAACACTACCTCCAAATAGAAAGAGGAGAGATTCCACATGACCCACATCACCAAGGAGGTCCATTGGGTGCATCAAAAATGATTTCCTAGCCTATCGTACGTTCGATGCAAACCGTGCACTTATCTTGCGTCAAGATTAGCACTATCTCTCAACGGACCGAAATGAGCTTCCACTTGAGCCTCGTCACCTAGTGGTACCATCAGGTGCGACCAAAATGATTTTTGAGCCTATGGTACATCTAGTGCAAACCATGCAGCTAGCTTGCACCGACACTAACACTGTCTCGAAACGGAAAGAAGTGAGATTCCACATAACCCACATCACCTAGGAGTTCCATTGGGTGCATCCAAAATGATTTCCTAGCCTATGGTATGTTCGATGCAATCCGTGCACTTATCTTGCGTCAAGATTAGCACTATCTCTAAATGGACCGAAACGAGCTTCCACTTGAGCCTCGTCACCTAGTGGTACCATCGGTTGCGTCCAAAACGATCTCAGAGCCTATGGTACGTCTAGCACAAACCCTGCACCTAGCTTGCTCTGACACTAACACTGTCTCCAAACGGAAAGAAGTAAGATTCCACATAAACCACGTCACTTTGAGTTCCATTGGGTGCATCCAAAATGATTTCCTATCCTATGGTACGTTCGACGCAAACCGTGCACCTATCTTGCGTCAAGATTAGCACTATGTCCAAACGTACCGAAATGAGCTTCCACTTGAGCCTCGTCACCTAGTGGTACCATCGGGTGTGAGCAAAATGATTTTTGAGCCTATGGTACGTCTAGTGCAAACCATGCACCTATCTTGCACCGATGCTAACACTACCTCCAAACAAAAAGAAGAGAGATTCCACATGATCCACTTCACCAAGGAGCTTCATCGGGTGCATGCAAAATGATTTCCAAGCCTATGTTATGCTCGATGCAAACCATGCACCTATCTTGCATCAAGATTAGCACTATCTCTAAACAGAAAGAAGTAACATTCCACATGACCCACGTCACCTAGGAGTTCCATTGGGTGCATCCAAAATGATTTCCTATCCTATGGTACGTTCGACGCAAACCGTGCACCTATCTTGCATTAAGATTAGCACTATGTCCAAATGTACCAAAATGAGCTACCACTTGAGCCTCATCACCTAGTGGTACCATCGGGTGCGACCAAAACGATTTCTGAGCATATGGTACATCTAGTGCAAACCATGCACCTATCTTGCACCGACGCTAACACTACCTCCAAAAAGAAAGAGGAGAGATTCCACATGACCCACATCACCAAGGAGGTCCATTAGGTGCATCAAAAATGATTTCCTAGCCTATCGTACGTTTGACGCAAACCGTGCACTTATCTTGCGTCAAGATTAGCACTATCTCTAAACAGACCGAAACGAGCTTCCACTTGAGCCTCGTCACCTAGTGGTACCATCGGTTGCGTACAAAACGATCTCAGAGTCTATGGTACGTCTAGCGCAAACCATGCACCTAGCTTGCACCGACACTAACACTGTCTCCAAACGGAAAGAATTGAGATTCCAAATGAACCACGTCACCAAGGAGCTCCATCGGGTGCATGCAAAATGATTTCCGAGCCTATGTTATGTTCAACACAAACCGTGCACCTACCTTGCATCAAGATTAGCACTATCTCCAAATGTACCGAAATGAGCTTTCACTTGAGCCTCGTCACCTAGTGGTACCATCGGGTGCGTCCAAAACGATCTCAGAGCCTATGGTACGTCTAGCGCAAACCATGCACCTAGCTTGCTCCGACAATAACACTATATCCAAACAGAAAGAAGTGAGATTCCACATAACCCACGTCACCTAGGAGTTCCATTGGGTGCATCCAAAATGATTTCCTAGCCTATGGTATGTTCGACACAAACCATGCACCTATCTTGTGTCTAGATTAGCACTATGTCCAAACATACCGAAATGAGCTTCCACTTGAGCCCCGTCACCTAGTGGTACCATCGAGTGCGACCAAAACGATTTTTGAGCCTATGGTACGTCTAGTGCAAACCATGCACCTATCTTGCACCGACGCTAACACCACCTCCAAACAGAAAGAAGAGAGATTCCACATGACCCACGTCACCAAGGAGCTCCATCGGGTGCATGCAAAATGATTTCCGAGCCTATGTTACGCTCGACGCAAACCGTCCACCTATCTTGCATCAAGATTAGCCCTATCTCTCAATGGAAAGAAGTGACATTCCACATGACCTACGTCACCTAGGAGTTCCATTGGGTGCATCCAAAATGATTTCCTATCCTATGGTGCGTTCGACGCAAACCTTGCAACTATCTTGCATCAAGATTAGCACAATGTCCAAACATACCAAAATGAGCTACCACTTGAGCCTCGTCACCTAGTGGTCCCATCGGGTGCGACCAAAATGATTTCTGAGCCAATGGTATGTCTAGTGCAAACCATGTACCTATCTTGCACCGACGCTAACACTACCTCTAAACAGAAAGAGGAGAGATTCCACATGACCCACATCACCAAGGAGGTCCATTGGGTGCATCAAAAATGATTTCCAAGCCTATCGTACGTTCGACGCAAACCGTGCACTTATCTTGCATGAAGATTAGCACTATCTCTCAATGGACCAAAACAAGCTTCCACTTGAGCCTCGTCACCTAGTGGTACCATCGGTTGCGTCCAAAACGATCTCAGAGCCTATTGTACGTCTACCGCAAACCATGCACCTAGCTTGCTCCAACACTAACACTGTCTCCAAATGGAAAGAAGTGAGATTCCACATAACCCACGTCACCTAGGAGTTCCATTGGGTGCATCCAAAATGATTTCCTATCCTATGATACGTTCAACACAAACCGTGCACCTATCTTGCGTCAAGATTAGCACTATGTCCAAACGTACCAAAATGAGCTTCCACTTGAGCCTCGTCACCTAGTGGTACCATCGGGTGCGACCAAAATGATTTTTGAGCCTATGGTACGTCTAGTGCAAACCATGCACCTATCTTGCACCGACGCTAACACTACCTCCAAATGAAAAGAAGAGAGATTCCACATGACCCACGTCACCAAGGAGCTCCATCAGGTGCATGCAAAATGATTTCTGAGCCTATGTTATGCTCGACGCAAACCATCCACCTATCTTGCATCAAGATTAGCACTATCTCTCAATGGAAAGAAGTGACATTCCACATGACCTACGTCACCTAGGAGTTCCATTGGGTGCATCCAAAATGATTTACTATCCTATGGTACATTCAACGCTAACCGTGCAACTATCTTGCATCAAGATTAGCACAATGTCCAAACATACCAAAATGAGCTACCACTTGAGCCTCGTCACCTAGTTGTACCATCGGGTGCGACCAAAATGATTTCTAAGCTGATGGAACATCTAGTGCAAACCATGCACCTATCTTGCACCGATGCTAACACTACCTACAAACATAAAGAGGAGAGATTCCACATGACCCATTGGGAGCATCAAAAATGATTTCCTAGCCTATGGTACGTTCGACGCAAACCATGCACTTATCTTGCGACAAGATTAGCACTATCTCTCAACGGACCAAAACAAGCTTCCACTTGAGCCTCATCACCTAGTGGTACCATCGGTTGCATCCAAAATGATCTCAGTGCTATGGTACGTCTAGCGCAAACCATGCACCTAGCTTGCTCCGACACTAACACTGTCTCCAAACGGAAAGAAGTGAGATTCCACATAACCCACGTCACCTAGGAGTTCCATTGGGTGCATCCAAAATGATTTCCTATCCTATGGTACGTTCGACGCAAACCGTGCACCTATCTTGCGTCAAGATTAGCACTATGTCCAAACGTACCGAAATGAGCTTCCACTTGAGCCTCATCACCTAGTGGTACCATCGGGTGTGACCAAAATGATTTTTGAGCCTATGGTACGTCTAGTGCAAACCATGCACCTATCTTGCACCGACGCTTACACTACCTCTAAACAGAAAGAGGAGAGATTCCACATGACCCACATCACCAAGGAGGTCCATTGGGTCCATCAAAAATGATTTCCTAGCCTATCGTATGTTCGACGCAACCCGTGCACTTATCTTGCGTGAAGATTAGCACTATCTCTCAATGGACCAAAACAAGCTTTCACTTGAGCCTCGTCACCTAATGGTACCATCGGTTGCGTCCAAAACGATCTCAGAGCCTATGGTACGTCTAGCGCAAACCATGCACCTAGCTTGCTCCGACACTAACACTGTCTCCAAATGGAAAGAAGTGAGATTCCACATAACCCACGTCACCTAGGAGTTCCATTGGGTGCATCCAAAATGATTTCCTATCCTATGATACGTTCAACACAAACCGTGCACCTATCTTGCGTCAAGATTAGCACTATGTCCAAACGTACCAAGATGAGCTTCCACTTGAGCCTCGTCACCTAGTGGTCCCATCGGGTGCGACCAAAATGATTTCTGAGCCAATGGTACGTCTAGTGCAAACCATGTACCTATCTTGCACCGACGCTTACACTACCTATAAACAGAAAGAGGAGAGATTCCACATGACCCACATCACCAAGGAGGTCCATTGGGTGCATCAAAAATGATTTCCTAGCCTATCGTACGTTCGACGCAAACCGTGCACTTATCTTGCGTGAAGATTAGCACTATCTCTCAATGGACCAAAACAAGCTTCCACTTGAGCCTCGTCACCTAATGGTACCATTGGTTGCGTCCAAAACGATCTCAGAGCCTATGGTACGTCTAGCGCAAACCATGCACCTAGCTTGCTCCGACACTAACACTGTCTCCAAATGGAAAGAAGTGAGATTCCACATAACCCACGTCACCTAGGAGTTCCATTGGGTGCATCCAAAATGATTTCCTATCCTATGATACGTTCAACACAAACCATGCACCTATCTTGCGTCAAGATTAGCACTATGTCCAAACGTACCAAAATGAGCTTCCACTTGAGCCTCGTCATCTAGTGGTACCATCAGGTGCGACCAAAATGATTTTTGAGCCTATGGTACGTCTAGTGCAAACCATGCACCTATCTTGCACCGACGCTAACACTACCTCCAAATGAAAAGAAGAGAGATTCCACATGACCCACGTCACCAAGGAGCTCCATCAGGTGCATGCAAAATGATTTCTGAGCCTATGTTACGCTCGACGCAAACCGTCCACCTATCTTGCATCAAGATTAGCACTATCTCTCAATGGAAAGAAGTGACATTCCACATGACCTATGTCACCTAGGAGTTCCATTGGGTGCATCCAAAATGATTTACTATCCTATGGTGCGTTCGACGCAAACCGTGCAACTATCTTGCATCAAGATTAGCACAATGTCCAAACATACCAAAATGAGCTACCACTTGAGCCTCGTCACCTAGTTGTACCATCGGGTGCGACCAAAATGATTTCTAAGCCGATGGTACGTCTAGTGCAAACCATGCACCTATCTTGCACCGACGCTAACACTACCTCCAAACATAAAGAGGAGAGATTCCACATGACCCATTGGGAGCATCAAAAATGATTTCCTAGCCTATGGTACGTTCGACGCAAACCATGCACTTATCTTGTGTCAAGATTAGCACTATCTCTCAACGGACCAAAACGTGCTTCCACTTGAGCCTCGTCACCTAGTGGTACCATCGGTTGCATCCAAAATGATCTCAGTGCTATGGTACGTCTAGCGCAAACCATGCACCTAGCTTGCTCCGACGCTAACACTGTCTCCAAACGGAAAGAAGTGAGATTCCACATAACCCACATCACCTAGGAGTTCCATTGGGTGCATCCAAAATAATTTCCTATCCTATGGTACGTTCGACGCAAACCATGCACCTATCTTGCATCAAGATTAGCACTATGTCCAAACGTACCGAAATGAGCTTCCACTTGAGCCTCATCACCTAGTGGTACCATCGGGTGTGACCAAAATGATTTTTGAGCCTATGGTACATCTAGTGCAAACCATGCACCTATCTTGCACCGACGCTAACACTACCGCCAAACGGAAAGAAGAAAGATTCCACATGACCCACATCACCAAGGAGCTCCATCGGGTGCATGCAAAATGATCTCCGAGCCTATGTTACCCTCGACGCAAACCGTCCACCTATCTTGCATCAAGATTAGCCCTATCTCTCATTGGAAAGAAGTGACATTCCACATGACCTACGTCACCTAGGAGTTCCATTGGGTGCATCCAAAATGATTTCCTATCCTATGGTGCATTCGACGCAAACCGTGCAACTATCTTGCATCAAGATTAGCACAATGTCCAAACGTACCAAAATGAGCTTCCACTTGAGCCCCGTCACCTAGTGGTACCATCGAGTGCAACCAAAACGATTTTTGAGCCTATGGTATGTCTAGTGCAAACCATGCACCTATCTTGCACCAACGCTAACACCACATCCAAACAGAAAGAAGAGAGATTCCACATGACCCACGTCACCAAGGAGCTCCATCGGGTGCATGCAAAATGATTTCCGAGCCTATGTTACACTCGACGCAAACCGTCCACCTATCTTGCATCAAGATTAGCCCTATCTCTCAATGGAAAGAAGTGACATTCCACATGACCTACGTCACCTAGGAGTTCCATTGGGTGCATCCAAAATGATTTCCTATCCTATGGTGCGTTCGACGCAAACCGTGCAACTATCTTGCATCAAGATTAGCACAATGTCCAAACGTACCAAAATGAGCTACCACTTGAGCCTCATCACCTAGTGGTCCCATCGGGTGCGACCAAAATGATTTCTGAGCCAATGGTACGTCTAGTGCAAACCATGTACCTATCTTGCACCGACGCTTACACTACCTCTAAACAGAAAGAGGAGAGATTCCACATGACCCACATCACCAAGGAGGTCCATTGGGTGCATCAAAAATGATTTCCTAGCCTATCGTACGTTCGACGCAAACCGTGCACTTATCTTGCGTGAAGATTAGCACTATCTCTCAATGGACCAAAACAAGCTTCCACTTTGAGCCTCGTCACCTAATGGTACCATCGGTTGCGTCCAAAACGATCTCAGAGCCTATGGTACGTCTAGCGCAAACCATGCACCTAGCTTGCTCCGACACTAACACTGTCTCCAAATGGAAAGAAGTGAGATTCCACATAACCCATGTCACCTAGGAGTTCCATTGGGTGCATCCAAAATGATTTCCTATCCTATGATACGTTCAACACAAACCGTGCACCTATCTTGCGTCAAGATTAGCACTATGTCCAAACGTACCAAGATGAGCTTCCACTTGAGCCTCGTCACCTAGTGGTACCATCGGGTGCGACCAAAATGATTTTTGAGCCTATGGTACGTCTAGTGCAAACCATGTACCTATCTTGCACCGACGCTTACACTACCTCTAAACAGAAAGAGGAGAGATTCCACATGACCCACATCACCAAGGAGGTCCATTGGGTGCATCAAAAATGATTTCCTAGCCTATCGTACGTTCGACCCAACCCGTGCACTTATCTTGCGTGAAGATTAGCACTATCTCTCAATGGACCAAAACAAGCTTCCACTTGAGCCTCGTCACCTAATGGTACCATCGGTTGCGTCCAAAACGATCTCAGAGCCTATGGTACGTCTAGCGCAAACCATGCACCTAGCTTGCTCTGACACTAACACTGTCTCCAAATGGAAAGAAGTGAGATTCCAAATAACCCACGTCACCTAGGAGTTCCATTGGGTGCATCCAAAATGATTTCCTATCCTATGGTATGTTCGACGCAAACCGTGCACCTATCTTGCATCAAGATTAGCACTATGTCCAAACGTACCGAAATGAGCTTCCACTTGAGCCTCATCACCTAGTGGTACCATCGGGTGTGACCAAAATGATTTTTGAGCCTATGCTACGTCTAGTGCAAACCATGCACCTATCTTGCACCGACGCTAACACTACCGCCAAATGGAAAGAAGAAAGATTCCACATGACCCACATCACCAAGGAGGTCCATTGGGTCCATCAAAAATGATTTCCTAGCCTATGTTATGTTCAACGCAAACCGTGCACCTATCTTGCGTCAAGATTAGCACTATGTCCAAACGTACCGAAATGAGCTTCCACTTGAGCCTCATCACCTTGTGGTACCATCGGGTGCGACCAAAATGATTTTTGAGCCTATGGTACGTCTAGTGCAAACCATGCACCTATCTTGCACCGACGCTAACACTACCTCCAAACGAAAAGAAGAGAGATTCCACATGACCCACGTCACCAAGGAGCTCCATCGGGTGCATGCCAAATGATTTCTGAGCCTATGTTACGCTCGACGCAAACCGTCCACCTATCTTGCATCAAGATTAGCACTATCTCTCAATGGAAAGAAGTGACATTCCACATGACCTACGTCACCTAGGAGTTCCATTGGGTGCATCCAAAATGATTTCCTATCCTATGGTGCGTTCGACGCAAACCTTGCAACTATCTTGCATCAAGATTAGCACAATGTCCAAACGTACCAAAATGAGCTACCACTTGAGCCTCGTCACCTAGTGGTCCCATCGGGTGCGACCAAAACAATTTCTAAGCCTATGGTACGTCTAGTGCAAACCATGCACCTATCTTGCACCAACGCTAACACTACCTCTAAACAGAAAGAGGAGAGATTTCACATGACCCACATCATTCAAGGAGGTCCATTGGGTGCATCAAAAATGATTTCCTAGCCAATCGTACGTTCGACGCAAACCGTGCACTTATCTTGCGTCAAGATTAGCACTATCTCTCAACAGACCGAAACGAGCTTCCACTTGAACCTCGTCACCTAGTGGTACCATCGGTTGCGTCCAAAACAATCTCAGAGCCTATGGTACGTCTAGCGCAAACCATGCACCTAGCTTGCTCCGACACTAACACTGTCTCCAAACAGAAAGAAGTGAGATTCCACATAACCCATGTCACCTAGGAGTTCCATTGGGTGCATCCAAAATGATTTCCTATCCTATGGTACGTTCGACGCAAACCGTGCACCTATCTTGCATCAAGATTAGCACTATGTCCAAACGTACCGAAATGAGCTTCCACTTGAGCCTCATCACCTAGTGGTACCATCGGGTGTGACCAAAATGATTTTTGAGCCTATGGTACGTCTAGTGCAAACCATGCACCTATCTTGCACCGACGCTAACACTACCGCCAAACGGAAAGAAGAAAGATTCCACATGACCCACATCACCAAGGAGCTCCATCGGGTGCATGCAAAATGATTTACGAGCCTATGTGACACTCGACGCAAACCGTCCACCTATCTTGCATCAAGATTAGCCCTATCTCTCATTGGAAAGAAGTGACATTCCACATGACCTACGTCACCTAGGAGTTCCATTGGGTGCATCCAAAATGATTTCCTATCCTATGGTGCATTCGACGCAAACCGTGCAACTATCTTGCATCAAGATTAGCACAATGTCCAAACGTACCAAAATGAGCTTCCACTTGAGCCCCGTCACCTAGTGGTACCATCGAGTGCAACCAAAACGATTTTTGAGCCTATGGTATGTCTAGTGCAAACCATGCACCTATCTTGCACCGACGCTAACACCACATCCAAACAGAAAGAAGAGAGATTCCACATGACCCACGTCACCAAGGAGCTCCATCGGGTGCATGCAAAATGATTTCCGAGCCTATGTTACACTCGACGCAAACCATCCACCTATCTTGCATCAAGATTAGCCCTATCTCTCAATGGAAAGAAGTGACATTCCACATGACCTACGTCACCTAGGAGTTCCATTGGGTGCATCCAAAATGATTTCCTATCCTATGGTGCGTTCGACGCAAACCGTGCAACTATCTTGCATCAAGATTAGCACAATGTCCAAACGTACCAAAATGAGCTACCACTTGAGCCTCATCACCTAGTGGTCCCATCGGGTGCGACCAAAATGATTTCTGAGCCAATGGTACGTCTAGTGCAAACCATGTACCTATCTTGCACCGACGCTTACACTACCTCTAAACAGAAAGAGGAGAGATTCCACATGACCCACATCACCAAGGAGGTCCATTGGGTGCATCAAAAATGATTTCCTAGCCTATCGTACGTTCGACGCAAACCGTGCACTTATCTTGCGTGAAGATTAGCACTATCTCTCAATGGACCAAAACAAGCTTCCACTTGAGCCTCGTCACCTAATGGTACCATCGGTTGCGTCCAAAACGATCTCAGAGCCTATGGTACGTCTAGCGCAAACCATGCACCTAGCTTGCTCCGACACTAACACTGTCTCCAAATGGAAAGAAGTGAGATTCCACATAACCCATGTCACCTAGGAGTTCCATTGGGTGCATCCAAAATGATTTCCTATCCTATGATACGTTCAACACAAACCGTGCACCTATCTTGCGTCAAGATTAGCACTATGTCCAAACGTACCAAGATGAGCTTCCACTTGAGCCTCGTCACCTAGTGGTACCATCGGGTGCGACCAAAATGATTTTTGAGCCTATGGTACGTCTAGTGCAAACCATGTACCTATCTTGCACCGACGCTTACACTACCTCTAAACAGAAAGAGGAGAGATTCCACATGACCCACATCACCAAGGAGGTCCATTGGGTGCATCAAAAATGATTTCCTAGCCTATCGTACGTTCGACCCAACCCGTGCACTTATCTTGCGTGAAGATTAGCACTATCTCTCAATGGACCAAAACAAGCTTCCACTTGAGCCTCGTCACCTAATGGTACCATCGGTTGCGTCCAAAACGATCTCAGAGCCTATGGTACGTCTAGCGCAAACCATGCACCTAGCTTGCTCTGACACTAACACTGTCTCCAAATGGAAAGAAGTGAGATTCCAAATAACCCACGTCACCTAGGAGTTCCATTGGGTGCATCCAAAATGATTTCCTATCCTATGGTATGTTCGACGCAAACCGTGCACCTATCTTGCATCAAGATTAGCACTATGTCCAAACGTACCGAAATGAGCTTCCACTTGAGCCTCATCACCTAGTGGTACCATCGGGTGTGACCAAAATGATTTTTGAGCCTATGCTACGTCTAGTGCAAACCATGCACCTATCTTGCACCGACGCTAACACTACCGCCAAATGGAAAGAAGAAAGATTCCACATGACCCACATCACCAAGGAGGTCCATTGGGTCCATCAAAAATGATTTCCTAGCCTATGTTATGTTCAACGCAAACCGTGCACCTATCTTGCGTCAAGATTAGCACTATGTCCAAACGTACCGAAATGAGCTTCCACTTGAGCCTCATCACCTTGTGGTACCATCGGGTGCGACCAAAATGATTTTTGAGCCTATGGTACGTCTAGTGCAAACCATGCACCTATCTTGCACCGACGCTAACACTACCTCCAAACGAAAAGAAGAGAGATTCCACATGACCCACGTCACCAAGGAGCTCCATCGGGTGCATGCCAAATGATTTCTGAGCCTATGTTACGCTCGACGCAAACCGTCCACCTATCTTGCATCAAGATTAGCACTATCTCTCAATGGAAAGAAGTGACATTCCACATGACCTACGTCACCTAGGAGTTCCATTGGGTGCATCCAAAATGATTTCCTATCCTATGGTGCGTTCGACGCAAACCTTGCAACTATCTTGCATCAAGATTAGCACAATGTCCAAACGTACCAAAATGAGCTACCACTTGAGCCTCGTCACCTAGTGGTCCCATCGGGTGCGACCAAAACAATTTCTAAGCCTATGGTACGTCTAGTGCAAACCATGCACCTATCTTGCACCAACGCTAACACTACCTCTAAACAGAAAGAGGAGAGATTTCACATGACCCACATCATTCAAGGAGGTCCATTGGGTGCATCAAAAATGATTTCCTAGCCAATCGTACGTTCGACGCAAACCGTGCACTTATCTTGCGTCAAGATTAGCACTATCTCTCAACAGACCGAAACGAGCTTCCACTTGAACCTCGTCACCTAGTGGTACCATCGGTTGCGTCCAAAACAATCTCAGAGCCTATGGTACGTCTAGCGCAAACCATGCACCTAGCTTGCTCCGACACTAACACTGTCTCCAAACAGAAAGAAGTGAGATTCCACATAACCCATGTCACCTAGGAGTTCCATTGGGTGCATCCAAAATGATTTCCTATCCTATGGTACGTTCGACGCAAACCGTGCACCTATCTTGCATCAAGATTAGCACTATGTCCAAACGTACCGAAATGAGCTTCCACTTGAGCCTCATCACCTAGTGGTACCATCGGGTGTGACCAAAATGATTTTTGAGCCTATGGTACGTCTAGTGCAAACCATGCACCTATCTTGCACCGACGCTAACACTACCGCCAAACGGAAAGAAGAAAGATTCCACATGACCCACATCACCAAGGAGCTCCATCGGGTGCATGCAAAATGATTTACGAGCCTATGTGACACTCGACGCAAACCGTCCACCTATCTTGCATCAAGATTAGCCCTATCTCTCATTGGAAAGAAGTGACATTCCACATGACCTACGTCACCTAGGAGTTCCATTGGGTGCATCCAAAATGATTTCCTATCCTATGGTGCATTCGACGCAAACCGTGCAACTATCTTGCATCAAGATTAGCACAATGTCCAAACGTACCAAAATGAGCTTCCACTTGAGCCCCGTCACCTAGTGGTACCATCGAGTGCAACCAAAACGATTTTTGAGCCTATGGTATGTCTAGTGCAAACCATGCACCTATCTTGCACCGACGCTAACACCACATCCAAATAGAAAGAAGAGAGATTCCACATGACCCACGTCACCAAGGAGCTCCATCGGGTGCATGCAAAATGATTTCCGAGCCTATGTTACACTCGACGCAAACCATCCACCTATCTTGCATCAAGATTAGCCCTATCTCTCAATGGAAAGAAGTGACATTCCACATGACCTACGTCACCTAGGAGTTCCATTGGGTGCATCCAAAATGATTTCCTATCCTATGGTGCGTTCGACGCAAACCGTGCAACTATCTTGCATCAAGATTAGCACAATGTCCAAACGTACCAAAATGAGCTACCACTTGAGCCTCATCACCTAGTGGTCCCATCGGGTGCGACCAAAATGATTTCTGAGCCAATGGTACGTCTAGTGCAAACCATGTACCTATCTTGCACCGACGCTTACACTACCTCTAAACAGAAAGAGGAGAGATTCCACATGACCCACATCACCAAGGAGGTCCATTGGGTGCATCAAAAATGATTTCCTAGCCTATCGTACGTTCGACGCAAACCGTGCACTTATCTTGCGTGAAGATTAGCACTATCTCTCAATGGACCAAAACAAGCTTCCACTTGAGCCTCGTCACCTAATGGTACCATCGGTTGCGTCCAAAACGATCTCAGAGCCTATGGTACGTCTAGCGCAAACCATGCACCTAGCTTGCTCCGACACTAACACTGTCTCCAAATGGAAAGAAGTGAGATTCCACATAACCCATGTCACCTAGGAGTTCCATTGGGTGCATCCAAAATGATTTCCTATCCTATGATACGTTCAACACAAACCGTGCACCTATCTTGCGTCAAGATTAGCACTATGTCCAAACGTACCAAGATGAGCTTCCACTTGAGCCTCGTCACCTAGTGGTACCATCGGGTGCGACCAAAATGATTTTTGAGCCTATGGTACGTCTAGTGCAAACCATGTACCTATCTTGCACCGACGCTTACACTACCTCTAAACAGAAAGAGGAGAGATTCCACATGACCCACATCACCAAGGAGGTCCATTGGGTGCATCAAAAATGATTTCCTAGCCTATCGTACGTTCGACCCAACCCGTGCACTTATCTTGCGTGAAGATTAGCACTATCTCTCAATGGACCAAAACAAGCTTCCACTTGAGCCTCGTCACCTAATGGTACCATCGGTTGCGTCCAAAACGATCTCAGAGCCTATGGTACGTCTAGCGCAAACCATGCACCTAGCTTGCTCTGACACTAACACTGTCTCCAAATGGAAAGAAGTGAGATTCCAAATAACCCACGTCACCTAGGAGTTCCATTGGGTGCATCCAAAATGATTTCCTATCCTATGGTATGTTCGACGCAAACCGTGCACCTATCTTGCATCAAGATTAGCACTATGTCCAAACGTACCGAAATGAGCTTCCACTTGAGCCTCATCACCTAGTGGTACCATCGGGTGTGACCAAAATGATTTTTGAGCCTATGGTACGTCTAGTGCAAACCATGCACCTATCTTGCACCGACGCTAACACTACCGCCAAATGGAAAGAAGAAAGATTCCACATGACCCACATCACCAAGGAGGTCCATTGGGTCCATCAAAAATGATTTCCTAGCCTATGTTATGTTCAACGCAAACCGTGCACCTATCTTGCGTCAAGATTAGCACTATGTCCAAACGTACCGAAATGAGCTTCCACTTGAGCTCATCACCTTGTGGTACCATCGGGTGCGACCAAAATGATTTTTGAGCCTATGGTACGTCTAGTGCAAACCATGCACCTATCTTGCACCGACGCTAACACTACCTCCAAACGAAAAGAAGAGAGATTCCACATGACCCACGTCACCAAGGAGCTCCATCGGGTGCATGCCAAGTGATTTCTGAGCCTATGTTACGCTCGACGCAAACCGTCCACCTATCTTGCATCAAGATTAGCACTATCTCTCAATGGAAAGAAGTGACATTCCACATGACCTACGTCACCTAGGAGTTCCATTGGGTGCATCCAAAATGATTTCCTATCCTATGGTGCGTTCGACGCAAACCTTGCAACTATCTTGCATCAAGATTAGCACAATGTCCAAACGTACCAAAATGAGCTACCACTTGAGCCTCGTCACCTAGTGGTCCCATCGGGTGCGACCAAAACGATTTCTGAGCCTATGGTACGTCTAGTGCAAACCATGCACCTATCTTGCACCAACGCTAACACTACCTCTAAACAGAAAGAGGAGAGATTCCACATGATCCACATCACCAAGGAGGTCCATTGGGTGCATCAAAAATGATTTCCTAGCCAATCGTACGTTCGACGCAAACCATGCACTTATCTTGCGTCAAGATTAGCACTATCTCTCAACAGACCGAAACGAGCTTCCACTTGAACCTCGTCACCTAGTGGTACCATCGGTTGCGTCCAAAATGATCTTAGAGCCTATGGTACGTCTAGCGCAAACCATGCACCTAGCTTGCTCCGACACTAACACTGTCTCCAAACAGAAAGAAGTGAGATTCCACATAACCCATGTCACCTAGGAGTTCCATTGGGTGCATCCAAAATGATTTCCTATCCTATGGTACGTTCGACGCAAACCGTGCACCTATCTTTCGTCAAGATTAGCACTATGTCCAAATGTACCGAAATGAGCTTCCACTTGAACCTCGTCACCTAGTGGTTCCATCGGGTGCGACCAAAACGATTTTTGAGCCTATGGTACGTCTAGTGCAAACCATGCACCTATCTTGCGCCGACGCTAACACTACCTCCAAATGGAAAGAAGAAAGATTCCACATGACCCACATCACCAAGGAGGTCCATTGGGTGCATCAAAAATGATTTCCTAGCCTATCGTACGTTCGACGCAAACCGTGCACCTATCCTGCGTCAAGATTAGCACTATGTCCAAACGTACCGAAATGAGCTTCCACTTGAGCCTCGTCACCTAGTGGTACCATCGGGTGCGACCAAAATGATTTTTGAGCCTATGGTACGTCTAGTGCAAACCATGCACCTATCTTGCATCGACGCTAACACTACCTCCAAACAGAAAGAAGAGAGATTCCATATGATCCACATCACCAAGGAGCTCCATCGGGTGCATGCAAAATGATTTCCGAGCCTTTGTTACGCTCGACGCAAACCGTGCACCTATCTTGCGTCAAGATTAGCACTATCTCTAAATAGAAAGAAGTGACATTCCACATGACCCACGACACCTAGGAGTTCCATTGGGTGCATCCAAAATGATTTCTTATCCTATGGTACGTTCGATGCGAACCGTGCACCTATCTTGCATCAAGATTAGCACTATGTCCAAATGTACCAAAATGAGCTACCACTTGAGCCTCATCACATAGTGGTACTATCGGGTGCGACCAAAATGATTTCTGAGCATATGGTACGTCTAGTGCAAACCATGCACCTATCTTGCACCGACGCTAACACTACCACCAAAAAGAAAGAGGAGAGATTCCACATGACCCACATCACCAAGGAGGTCCATTAGGTGCATCAAAAATGATTTCCTAGCCTATGGTACGTTCGACGGAAACCGTGCACTTATCTTGCGTCAAGATTAGCACTATCTCTAAACGGACCGAAACGAGCTTCCACTTGAGCCTCGTCACCTAGTGGTACCATCGGGTGCGACCAAAATGATTTTTGAGCCTATGGTACGTCTAGTGCAAACCATGCACCTATCTTGCACCGACGCTAACACTACCTCCAAATGAAAAGAAGAGAGATTCCACATGATCCACTTCACCAAGGAGCTCCATCGGGTGCATGCAAAATGATTTCCAAGCCTATGTTACGCTCGATGCAAACCATGCACCTATCTTGCGTCAAGATTAACACTATCTCTAAACAGAAAAAAGTGACATTCCACATGACCCACGTCACCTAGGAGTTCCATTGGGTGCATCCAAAATGATTTCCTATCCTATGGTACGTTCGACGCAAACCGTGCACCTATCTTGCATCAAGATTAGCACTATGTCCAAATGTACCAAAATGAGCTACCACTTGAGCCTCATCACCTAGTGGTACCATCGGGTGTGACCAAAATGATTTCTGAGCATAAGGTACGTCTAGTGCAAACCATGCACCTATCTTGCACCGACGCTAGCACTACCTCGAAACAGAAAGAGGAGGGATTCCACATGACCCACATCACCAAGGAGGTCCATTAGGTGCATCAAAAATGATTTTCTAGCCTATGGTACGTTCGATGCAAACCGTGCACTTATCTTGTGTCAAGATTAGCACTATCTCTAAACGGACCGAAACGAGCTTCCACTTGAGCCTCGTCACCTAGTGGTACCATCGGTTGCGTCCAAAACGATCTCAGAGTCTATGGTACGTCTAGCGCAAACCATGCACCTAGCTTGCACTAACACTAACACTATCTCCAAATGGAAGGAAGTGAGATTCCACATAACCCACGTCACCTAGGAGTTCCATTGGGAGCATCCAAAATGATTTCCTAGCCTATGGTATGTTCAACACAAACCATGCACCTATCTTGCGTCAAGATTAGCACTATCTCCAAATGTATCGAAATGAGCTTCCACTTGAGCCTCATCACCCAGTGGTACCATCGGGTGCGACCAAAACGATTTCTGAGCCTATGGTACGTCTAGTGCAAACCATGCACCTATCTTGCACCGACGCTAACACTACCTCCAAAGATTCCACATGACCCACATCACCAAGGTGGTCCATTGGGTGCATAAAAAATGATTTCCTAGTCTATGGTACGTTCGACGCAAACCGTGCACCTATCTTGCGTCAAGATTAGCACTATGTCTAAACGTACCGAAATGAGCTTCCACTTGAGCCTCGTCACCTAGTGGTACCATCGGGTGTGACCAAAACGATTTTTGAGCCTATGGTACGTCTAGTGCAAACCATGAACCTATCTTGCACCGACGCTAACACTACCTCCAAACAAAAAGAAGAGAGATTCCACATGATCCACGTCACCAAGGAGCTCCATCGGGTGCATGCAAAATGATTTCTGAGCCCATGTTATGCTCGATGCAAACCATGCACCTATCTTGCACCGACACTAACACTACCTCCAAATAGAAAGAGGAGAGATTCCACATGACCCACATCACCAAGGAGGCCCATTGGGTGCATCAAAAATGATTTCCTTGCCTATCGTACGTTTGACGCAAACCATGCACTTATCTTGCGTCAAGATTAGCAATATCTCTCAACGGATCGAAATGAGCTTCCACTTGAGCCTCGTCACCTAGTGGTACCATCGGGTGTGACTAAAACGATTTTTGAGCCTATGGTACATCTAGCGCAAACCATGCACCTAGCTTGCACCGACACTAACACTGTCTCCAAATGGAAAGAAGTGAGATTCCACATAACCCACGTCACCTAGGAGTTCCATTGGGTGCATCCAAAATGATTTCCTAGCCTATGGTATGTTCGACGCAAACAATGCACTTATCTTGCGTCAAGATTAGCACTATCTCTAAACAGACCGAAACGAGCTTCCACTCTAGCCTCGTCACCTAGTGGTACCATCGGTTGCGTCCAAAACGATCTCAGAGCCTATGATACGTCTAGCACAAACCATGCACCTATCTTGCACTGATGCTAACACTATCTTCAAACGAAAAGAAGAGAGATTCCACATGACCCACGTCACCAAGGAGCTCCATCGGGTGCATGCAAAATGATTTTTGAGCCTATGTTACGCTCGACGCAAACCGTGCACTTATCTTGCTTCAAGATTAGCACTATCTCTAAATGGAAAGAAGTGACATTCCACATGACCCACGTCACCTAGGAGTTCCATTGGGTGCATCCAAAATGATTTCCTATCCTTTGTTACGTTCGACGTAAACCGTGCAACTATCTTGCATCAAGATTAGCACTATCTCCAAATGTACCAAAATGAGCTTCCACTTGAGCATCGTCACCTAGTGGTACCATCGGGTGCGACCAAAACGATTTCCGAGCCAATGGTACGTCTAGTGCAAACCATGCACCTATCTTGCACCGACACTAACACTACCTCCAAGCGGAAAGAAGAAAGATTCCACATGACCCACATCACCAAGGAGGTCCATTGGGTGCATCAAAAATGATTTCCTAGCCTATGGTACATTCGACGCAAACTGTGCACCTATCTTGCTTCAAGATTAGCACTATGTCCAAACGTACCGAAATGAGCTTCCACTTCAGCCTCGTCAGCTAGTGGTACCATCGAGTGCGACCAAAATGATTTTTGAGCCTATGGTACGTCTAGTGCAAACCATGCACCTATCTTGCACCGATGCTAACACTACCTCCAAACAGAAAGAAGAGAGATTCCACATGACCCACGTCACCAAGGAGCTCCATCGGGTGCATGCAAAATGATTTTTGAGCCTATGTTACGCTCGACGCAAACCGTGCACCTATCTTGCATCAAGATTAGCACTATCTCTAAATGGAAAGAAGTGACATTCCACATGACCCACGTCACCTAGGAGTTCCATTGGGTGCATCCAAAATGATTTCCTATCCTATGGTATGTTCAACGTAAACCGTGCAACTATCTTGCATCAAGATTAGCACAATGTCCAAACGTACCAAAATGAGCTACCACTTGAGCCTCATCACCTAGTGGTACCATCGGGTGTGACCAAAATGATTTCTGAGCCTATGGTACGTCTTGTGCAAACCATTTACCTATCTTGCACCGACGCTAACACTACATCCAAACAGAAAGAGGAGAGATTCCACGCGACCCACATCACCAAGGAGGACCATTGGGTGCATCAAAAATGATTTCCTAGCCTATGGTACGTTCGACGCAAACCGTGCACCTATCTTGCGTCAAGATTAGCACTATGTCCAAACGTACCAAAATGAGCTTCCACTTGAGCCTTGTCACCTAGTGGTACCATCGGGTGCGACCAAAATGATTTTTGAGCCTATGGTATGTCTAGTGCAAACCAAGCACCTATCTTGCACCGACGCTAACACTACCTCTAAACAGAAAGAGGAGAGATTCCACATGACCCACATCACCAAGGAGGTCCATTGGGTGCATCAAAATGATTTCATAGCCTATGGTACGTTCAACGCAAACCGTGCACTTATCTTGCGTCAAGATTAGCACTATCTCTAAATGGACCGAAATGAGCTTCTACTTGAGCCTCGTCACCTAGTGGTACCATCGGTTGCGTCCAAAACAATCTTAGAGCCTATGGTATGTCTAGCGCAAACCATGCACCTAGCTTACTCCGACACTAACACTGTCTCCAAACGGAAAGAAGTGAGATTCCACATAACCCACGTCACCTAGGAGTTCCATTGGGTGCATCCAAAATGATTTCCTATCCTATGGTATGTTCGACGCAAACCGTGCACCTATCTTGCGTCAAGATTAGCACTATGTCCAAACGTACCGAAATGAGCTTCCACTTGAGCCTCGTCACCTAGTGGTACCATCGGGTGCGACCAAAACGATTTTTGAGCATATGGAACGTCTAGTGCAAACCATGCACCTATCTTGCACCGACGCTAACACTACCTCCAAACAAAAAGACGAGAGATTCCACATGACCCATGTCATCAAGGAGCTCCATCGGGTGCATGCAAAATAATTTCCAAGCCTATGTTACGTTCGACGCAATCCGTGCACCTTTCTTGCATCAAGATTAGCACTATTTCCAAATGTACCAAAATGAGCTTTCACTTGAGCCTCGTCACCTAGTCGTACCATCGGGTGTGACCAAAACGATTTTTGAGCCTATGGTACATCTAGTGCAAACCATGCACCTATCTTGCACCAACGCTAACACTACCTCCAAACGAAAAGAAGAGAGATTCCACATGATCCACGTCACCAGGAGCTCCATCGGGTGCATGCAAAATGATTTCCGAGCCCATGTTATGCTCGATGCAAACCGTGCACCTATCTTGCGTCAAGATTAGCACTATCTCTAAACGGAAAGAATGACATTCCACATAACCCACGTCACCTAGGAGTTCCATTGGGTGCATCCAAAATGATTTCCTAGCCTATGGTATGTTCGACGCAAACCGTGCACCTATCTTGCGTCAAGATTAGCACTATCTCCAAATGTACCGAAATGAGCTTCCACTTGAGCCTCGTCACCTAGTGGTACCATCGGGTGCAACCAAAACAATTTCTGAGCCTATGGTACGTCTAGTGCAAACCTTGCACCTATCTTGCACCGACGCTAACACTACCTCCAAGCGGAAAGAAGAAAGATTCCACATGACCCACATCACCAAGGAGGTCCATTGGGTGCATTAAAAATGATTTCCTAGTCTATGGTTCGTTCAACGCAAACCGTGCACCTATCTTGCGTCAAGATTAGCACTATGTCCAAACTTACCAAAATGAGCTTCCACTTGAGCCTCGTCACCAAGTGGTACCATCGAGTGCGACCAAAATGATTTTTGAGCCTATGGTACATCTAGCACAAACCATGCACCGAGCTTGCACCGACACTAAAACTGTCTCCAAATGCAAAGAAGTGAGATTCCACATAACCCACATCACCTAGGAGTCCCATTGGGTGCATCCAAAATGATTTCCTAGCCTATGGTATGTTCGATGCAAACTGTGCACTTATCTTGTGTCAAGATTAGCACTATCTCTAAACGGACCGAAACAAGCTTCCACTTGAGCCTCGTCACCTAGTGGTACCATCGGTTGCGTCCAAAACAATATCAGAGCCTATGGTACGTCTAGCGCATACCATGCACCTAGCTTGCACCGACACTAACACTGTCTCCAGATGGAAAGAAGTGAGATTCCACATAACACACGTCACCTAGGAGTTCCATTGGGTGCAACCAAAATGATTTCCTATCCTATGTTACGTTCGACGCAAACCGTGCAACCCTCTTGCATCAAGATTAGCACAATGTCCAAACGTACCAAAATGAGCTACCACTTGAGCCTCGTCACCTAGTGGTACCATCGGGTGCGACCAAAACGAGTTCTGAGCCTATGGTACGTCTAGTGCAAACCATGCACCTATCTTGCACCGACGCTAACCCTACCTCCAAACGGAAAGAAGAAAGATTCCACATGACCCACATCACCAAGGAGGTCCATTGGGTGCATCAAAAATGATTTCCTAGCTTATGGTACATTCGACGCAAACCGTGCACCTATCTTGCGTCAAGATTAGCACTATGTCCAAACATACCGAAATGAGCTTCCACTTGAGCCTCGTCACCTAGTGGTACCATCGGGTGCGACCAAAACAATTTTTGAGCCTATGGTACATCTAGTGCAAACCATGCACCTATCTTGCACCGACACTAACACTACCTCTAAACAGAAAGGAGAGTGATTCCACATGACCCATGTCACCAAGGAGCTCCATCGGGTGCATGCAAAATAATTTCCGAGCCTATGTTACGCTCGACGCAAACCGTGCACCTATCTTGCGTCAAGATTAGTACTATCTCTAAATGGAAAGAAGTGCATTCCACATGACCCACGTCACCTAGGAGTTCCATTGGGTGCATCCAAAATGATTTACTATCCTATGGTACGTTCGACGCAAACCGTGCACCCATCTTGCATCAAGATTAGCACAATGTCCAAACGTACCAAAATGAGCTACCACTTGAGCCTCATCACCAAATGGTACCATCGGGTGCGACCAAAATGATTTCTGAGCCTATGGTACGTCTAGTGCAAACCATGCACCTATCTTGCACCGACGCCAACACTACCTCCAAACAGAAAGAGGAGAGATTCCACATGACCCACATCACCAAGGAGGTCCATTGGTTGCATCAAAAATGATTTCCTAGCCTATGGTACGTTCGACATAAGCCGTGCACTTATCTTACGTCAAGATTAGCACTCTCTCTCAACGGACCGAAACAAGCTTCCACTTGAGACTCGTCACCTAGTGGTACCATCAGTTGCGTCCAAAACGATCTCAGAGCCTATGGTACGTCTAGCGCAAACCATGCACCTAGCTTGCTTCGACACTAACATTGCATACCGAAATGAGCATCCACTTGAGCCTCGTCACCTAGTGGTACCATCGGGTGCGACCAAAACAATTTTTGAGCCGATGGTATGTCTAGTGTAAACCATGCACCTATCTTGCACCGATGCTAACACTACCTCCAAATGGAAAGAAGAAAGATTCCACATGACCCACATCACCAAGGAGGTCCATTGGGTGCTTCAAAAATGATTTCCTAGCCTATGGTACGTTCGACGCAAACCATGCACCAATCTTGCGTCAAGATTAGCACTATGTCCAAATGTACCGCAATGAGCTTCCACTTGAGCCTCGTCACCTAGTGGTACCATCGGGTGCGACCAAAACGATTTTTGAGCCTATGGTACGTCTAGTGCAAACCATGCACCGACGCTAACACTATCTCCAAACGAATAGAAGAGAGATTCCACATGACCCACGTCACCAAGGAGCTCCATCGGGTGCATGCAAAATGATTTTCTGAGCCTATGTTACGTTTGACGCAAACCATCCACCTATCTTGCATCAAGATTAGCACTATCTCCAAATGTACCGAAATGACCTTTCACTTTAGCCTCGTCACCTAGTGGTACCAATAGGTGCGACCAAAATGATTTCTGAGCCTATGATACATCTAGTGCAAACCATGCACCTATCTTGCACCGACGCTAACACTACCTCCAAATAGAAAGAAGAAAGATTCCACATGACCCACATCACCAAGGAGGTCCATTGGGTGCATCAAAAATGATTTCCTAGCCTATGGTACATTCGACGCAAACCGTGCACCTATCTTACGTCAAGATTAGCACTATGTCCAAACGGACCGAAACGAGCTTCCACTTGAGCATCGTCACCTAGTGGTACCATCGGTTGTGTCCAAAATGATCTCAGAGCCTATGGTACATCTAGCGTGAACCATGCACCTAGCTAGCACCAACACTAACCCTATCTCCAAACGGAAAGAAGTGAGATTCCACATGACCCACGTCACCTAGGAGTTCCATTGGGTGCATCCAAAATGATTTCCTATCCTATGGTATGTTCGACGCAAACCATGCACCTATCTTGCGTCAAGATTAGCACTATGTCCAAACGTACCGAAATGAGCTTCCACTTGAGCCTCATCACCTAGTGGTACCATCGGGTGTGACAAAATGATTTTTGAGCCTATGGTACGTCTAGTGCAAACCATGCACCTATCTTGCACCGACGCTAACACTACCGCCAAACGGAAAGAAGAAAGATTCCACATGACCCACATCACCAAGGAGGTCCATTGGGTGCATCAAAAATGATTTCCAAGCCTATGGTACGTTCGACGCAAACCGTGCACCTATCTTACGTCAAGATTAGCACTATGTCCAAACATACCGAAATGAGCTTCCACTTGAGCATCATCACCTAGTGGTACCATCGGGTGTGACCAAAATGATTTTTGAGCCAATGGTACGTCTAGTGCAAACCATGCACCTATCTTGCACCGATGCTAACACTATCTCCAAACAGAAAGAAGAGAGATTCCACATGACCCACGTCACCAAGGAGCTCCATCGGGTGCATGCAAAATGATTTTTGAGCCTATGTTACGCTCGACGCAAACCATGCACCTATCTTGCGTCCAGATTAGCACTATCTCTAAATGGAAAGAAGTGACATTCCACATGACCCACATCACCTAGGAGTTCCATTGGGTGCATCTAAAATGATTTCCTATCCTATGGTACGTTCGACGCAAACCATGCAACTAACTTGCATCAAGATTAGCACAATGTCCAAATGTACCAAAATGAGCTACCACTTGATCCTCGTCACCTAGTGGTACCATCGGGTGTGACCGAAATGATTTCTGAGCCTATGGTACGTCTAGTGCAAACCATGCACCTATCTTGCGCCAATGCTAACACTACCTCCAAACAGAAAGAGGAGAGATTCCACATGACCCACATCACCAAGGATGTCCATTGGGTGCATCAAAAATGATTTCCTAGCCTATGGTACGTTCGACGCAAACTGTGCACTTATCTTGCATCAAGATTAGCACTATGTCCAAACGTACCGAAATGAGCTTCCACTTGAGCCTCGTCACCTAGTGGTACCATCGGGTGTGACCAAAACAATTTTTGAGCCTATGGTACGTCTAGTGCAAACCATACACCTATCTTGCACCGATGCTAACACTACCTCCAAACGAAAAGAAGAGAGATTCCACATGATCCACGTTACCAAGGAGCTCCATCGGGTGCATGCAAAATGATTTCCAAACCTATGTTACGTTCGACGCAAATCGTGCAGCTATCTTGCATCAAGATTAGCACTATCTCTAAATGGAAAGAATGACATTCCACATAACCCACGTCACCTAGGAGTTCCATTGGGTGCATCCAAAATGATTTCCTAGCCTATGGTATGTTCGACGCAAACCGTGCACCTATCTTGCGTCAAGATTAGCACTATCTCCAAATGTACCGAAATCAGCTTCCACTTGAGCCTTGTCACCTAGTGGTACCATCGGGTGCAACCAAAACAATTTCTGAGTCTATGGTACATCTAGTGCAAACCATGCACCTATCTTGCACCGACGCTAACACTACCTCCAAGCGGAAAGAAGAAAGATTCCACATGACCCACATCACCAAGGAGGTCCATTGGGTGCATTAAAAATGATTTCCTAGCCTATGGTACGTTCAACGCAAACCGTGTGCCTATCTTGCGTCAAGATTAGCACTATGTCCAAACTTACC
Source organism: Miscanthus floridulus (assembly GCF_019320115.1). Taxonomy (NCBI): domain Eukaryota; kingdom Viridiplantae; phylum Streptophyta; class Magnoliopsida; order Poales; family Poaceae; genus Miscanthus; species Miscanthus floridulus. Next base: position 25,648,175 of record NC_089590.1, on the reverse strand, counting down.
AAAATGAGCTTCCACTTGAGCCTCGTCACCTAGTGGTACCATCGAGTGCGACCAAAACGATTTTTGAGCCTATGGTACATCTAGCGCAAACCATGCACCGAGCTTGCACCGACACTAACACTGTCTCCAAACGGAAAGAAGTGAGATTCCACATAACCCACATCACCTAGGAGTTCCATTGGATGCATCCAAAATGATTTCCTAGCATATGGTATGTTCGACGCAAACCGTGCACTTATCTTGCGTCAAGATTAGCACTATCTCTAAACAGACCGAAACGAGCTTCCACTTGAGCCTCATCACCTAGTGGTACCATCGGTTGCGTCCAAAACGATCTCAGAGCCTATGGTACGTCTAGCGCAAACCATGCACCTAGCTTGCACCGACACTAACACTGTCTCCAAATGGAAAGAAGTGAGATTCCACATAACACACGTCACCTAGGAGTTCCATTGGGTGCATCCAAAATGATTTCCTATCCTATGGTACGTTCGACGTAAACCGTGCACCCCTCTTGCATCAAGATTAGCACAATGTCCAAACATACCAAAATGAGCTACCACTTGAGCCTCATCACCTAGTGGTACCATCGGGTGCGACCAAAATGATTTCTGAGCCTATAGTACGTCTAGTGCAAACCATGCACCTATCTTGCACTGACGCTAACACTACCTCCAAGCGGAAAGAAGAAAGATTCCACATGACCCACATCACCAAGGAGGTCCATTGGGTGCACTAAAAATGATTTCCTAGCCTATGGTACGTTCAACACAAACCGTGCGCCTATCTTGCGTCAAGATTAGCACTATGTCCAAACTTACCAAAATGAGCTTCCACTTGAGCCTCGTCACCTAGTGGTACCATTGAGTGCGACCAAAACAATTTTTGAGCCTATGGTACATCTAGCGCAAACCATGCACCCAGCTTGCACCGACACTAACACTGTCTCCAAATGGAAAGAAGTGAGATTCCACATAACCCACATCACCTAGGAGTTCCATTGGGTGCATCCAAAATGATTTCCTAGCCTATGGTATGTTCGACGCAAACCGTGCACTTATCTTGCGTCAAGATTAGCACTACCTCTAAACGGACCAAAACGAGCTTCCACTTGAGCCTCGTCACCTAGTGGTACCATTGGTTGCGTCCAAAACGATCTCAGAGCCTATGATATGTCCAGCGCAAACCATGCACCTAGCTTGCACCGACACTAACACTGTCTCCAAATGGAAAGAAGTGAGATTCCACAAAACACACGTCACCTAGGAGTTCCATTGGGTGCATCCAAAATGATTTCCTATCCTATGGTACGTTCGACGCAAACCGTGCACCCCTCTTGCATCAAGATTAGCACAATGTCCAAACGTACCAAAATGAGCTACCACTTGAGCCTCGTCACCTAGTGGTACCATCGGGTGCGACCAAAACAATTTCTGAGCCTATGGTACGTCTAGTGCAAACCATGCACCTATCTTGCACCGACGCTAACACTACCTCCAAACGAAAAGAAGAGAGATTCCACATGATCCATGTTACCAAGGAGCTCCATCGGGTGCATGCAAAAATGATTTCCTAGCCTATGGTACATTCGACGCAAACCATGCACCTATCTTGAGTCAAGATTAGCACTATGTCCAAACATACCGAAATGAGCTTCCACTTGAGCCTCGTCACCTAGTGGTACCATCAGGTGCAACCAAAACGATTTTTGAGCCTATGGTACATCTCGTGCAAACCATGCACCTATCTTGCACCGACGCTAACACTACCTCTAAATAGAAAGAAGAGATATTCCACATGACCCATGTCACCAAGGAGCTCCATCGGGTGCATGCAAAATAATTTCCGAGCCTATGTTACGCTCGACGCAAACCGTGCACCTATCTTGCGTCAAGATTAGCCCTATCTCTAAATGGAAAGAAGTGCATTCCACATGACCCATGTCACCTAGGAGTTCCATTGGGTGCATCCAAAATGATTTACTATCCTATGGTACCTTCAACGCAAACCGTGCAACTATCTTGCATCAAGATTAGCACAATGTCCAAACATACCAAAATGAGCTACCACTTGAGCCTCGTCACCTAGTGGTACCATCGGGTGCGACCGAAACGATTTCTGAGCCTATGGTACGTCTTGTCACGGAACCGACCAATTTATAAGAGCACAAGTACAAAAACAATCGCCGGAACGATCAAATTCTCGAACTTGAGCCCATATAAACCCAGTAGTCAACCGAAATCTCGAAGGATTTCAAACCAACTTGCATACAACCAAGATCACAGTAATCCAACATAACATATCGTACGTTACAACATTTCACAGATGTTCGCAAATAGATTACATCATCACAGAGTCATTGTTATTACAAAACGAGTCTTGTAAAACATGCGGAAGCAAATAGTTTAACTCACACACCGAGTTCAAATACACATACTGGTTCGCTGATCACAGACCGCAAAAGCATTCAGATAAGAGAAAGGAGATCATGCCCATGATCTAGTCCTCATCACCCGCCGGGTGGAGACAATACTTGCAGAAACCCTGATATAGAAGGTCATCTGCAACAAGAGGGAATAAACCCTGAGTACGGGAATGTACTCAGCTAGACTTACCCATCGAAAACCAAACAAATGACACCAAGGATTATGCATAGCTTAAAGTAGTGGAGCTGGCTGACATTTTCTCTTTGCAGAAAGGCATAAGTAATAATGATCAACTCTTAACCTGAACTAGCAGTAACTTTTTAGCCATTAACCTGTCATCTATATTAGCACCTGTACTAAGCAATCATTTTATTAGGGTGCAAACATTAATAACCATATCAGGTATTCATTGTGGCAACCTTATCATCATCCATTTAACCATATCGTTAAATTAATTGAATCTACGTTGCCGCTGCTCAGTCAAGTTCTCACTATCCGGGAGAGACGGCGATTCGAATCGATTCCTATCCAGCTGGAGGGGTATTCCTAAACACAAACCCTGCTTCCCCCGTCAGGGTCGCAACAAGTCACCTTTGGTACAATTCAGGAGTCACGGGTCCAAACAGATCGGCATTCTCAGAGAACCACTCTGCCAAGGTTGTTCGGGACTCTAACCCGCCTTGGACTTATGCCAATGGCTCTCCGCACATCCTTACTACCTCCAGAGTGCCGCCACTGCTCGCGTTCCCGGCCTGAATCGAGCTACTAGGCTTCGCGGTCGGAACGACTTATCCGGCCAGCTAAGTGTTAGGCTGCGTTCAACATGACATGAGGACGTACAGCGTATCGGTCCTTAAACGACTCAGACGGAGTCACTATGTTCAAACCTACACAAGACCCCGCCCGGTATTAATTCATTATTTACATGGTTCTTTTCCACGATAGCAAATATAGCCAACCGTGATCCACCTCATCCTAAAGCTCGCAGGTGACAGGAAATCACCTGACTTCTACCGCACTAAGCATGGCTAAGCATTTAACCCGTCCTGGACTTAAATGGGATTCCAGTGCGATATCTGGACAAGGAAGGATATATAATGCAGCAATTGGTTCCAATCAATTCCTATACTTAATGCATCATCAACAATAAAAGATACTCAATGTATTTGTGAAAACATAGGAGGCTTAATATGCTCCGGGGCTTGCCTTTCAGGAACGAGGAAGGCTGGTGGTCAGGGCACTCGGGCAATTCCTCCGCGACGACTGCTTCGTCGGCTTCCTGCACTTCGGGTTCCTCCTCCTGGTTGGCTCCCTCGAACTCCAGCAACGTCACTCCCTCTGGCACACCTATTGCATGAATGCGCAAGATAAATATCATGGATGCACATGTACGAATGTCGGGGATGCTCGGGGAATGCACATGTTCGCTGTAGTTTGCATATTCCAACTTAAGCCCTATTCAAATCACTTTCACTTACCACATTTATACAACCTAAGGTATAATTGCTCATCTTCCGTTAATGACCTAGCACCTGCACCTAAGCATATTCTTAAGTTAGGCTAACCCCTAAACAATCAACGAGAACCTTGCAACAACATACATTCAAGCATTTGTATTTCAGCAAAATAAATACTATGTAGCGGCGCAGTAAACTAGTCATAACTGAAGATTTATAAATCCAAATGATATGCAACAAGACAATCTGGAAAGCTTATAAAATTGTCTACAATACAATTTCAGACCTCAAAGCATGATTCAAACCTTTACCAGGTCGAATCCATCAATCAACAGAAGTCTATCCTCACAAGGCAGAGAATCAGCAAAAACTGCAACCTAACTTTAAATAGCTGTAGTTTCTAAACTACTAGGCCAAATGCCCTCAAATTTTGACAGGAGCTAGCTACCTAATTTATCTACAACTCTTGGATTCAACTCATTCACAGAAACCCAAAATATCATGGGGAACCTTTCAAAGTCCCCAGATCTGTCCAGAGGGACATAATGCAAACCAATAATTAACAACTTATGATGTAAACATATAATTAGACAAAACCAACTTTACTATCTCATCACACATATCATAAGAACACCAGAAAGTAAAGTGTTCATCACCAAAACATTTCTTTTACTACCTTTCTTAATTTATTTAATTAATTAGTGGAAATAGTAAACATATATGAAAACTACCCCATTAATTCTACAAAAATTACAGTAGACACTACATGCTCTAAGTAGACTACCATAAAAATTTCACACCATTGGAGCAAGTATAAAAGCCTACACAAAAATGATAAGGCATAATGGCTTAAATTGGCATAATTAGGAAACCTTAGTGAAAAGTGTCAAGCAACAGATTTCATATTTTTCCTAGCATCTATAAGGTACCAAGATACTACCTACCAAGTTTCATGGCCATAGGATTCATAGATAATTTAAAAAAATTCACACAAGTATCTACCAATGATAAAAGGAAAATCTATAACTCAAAAACTACACATGCAATGACCCTCAAATTTTAACCAGAGCTTCTACTATACAATACTAGCTTACCCACAAAATTTCATAATTTTTGGATCACAGAAACTCAAGATATGATTTAAACAAGTTTGCATGCATTCAAAAACACTTTTCAAGTTCCTATTTAATTTACCCAAAATTTCCACATAATATGCTCAAGATATATTTTTATTAAATACTAGACCTAACAGTGAGTCTAACAAAATTGGAAGTACTCAATTTGAATCTACCAAGTAGGAGTTACAAAATTTACAAAATAGCACTAAAAACTAGAATTTTTGAACTATCCTTAAGAACAACAGCCACTGACGTGTGGGACCCGGCTGTCAGCCGACCCCACCGGTCAGCGAGACAAAACAGAGGACACGGCTGTGACGGCGCAGCTCGCCGACGGTGAGAGCTCCGGTGACACCAGGGTTACCTACATGATCTACGTGATGCGGTGAATCGATTGGTGCGACTAGCTCGAGCTATGACCTAACGGAGGTGGCTCGTCGCCGGTGATGGCAGCACGGCAGAGCTCCGGCGCGAGCTGCCGACGACGGCAAGCCACGGCTAGCTCAACCGAGCACGGCGTGAGCTACCAGAAGTCACCATGGTGCTAACACGGCAAAGAAACAGGGACAGGACGATTCCTAGCTACCCCGGCCACGGCGGCCTCATCTCCGGCGAGGTCACGCCCATGGCGGTGACGGCGGAAATGGTCACTATGACCTTACCAAAGCACGAACGGCGCAGCTAGGAGGTGGAGAAGGTAGAGGAGGACACGGCGGAGCTATGGTGAAGACGGAGTTCGCGTTTTTGCAGTGGTTCGCGAGCTCGGCGACGGCGAAGCTCGCTCGGCAGCAATGGCGGGCGCTGAGCTCGGTCGCTGCTTGCGGTGGAGGCGATGCAAATGAAAATTTGAACTACGAACTGGTCGGGCAGGTGCATGTGGGCATGCTCCACTTCAAGGCGGCCAGCGCGCGGTGCGGTCAGGGCGAGCCGAGCGCGTGGCGGACACGCGGCGGCGACGGCCTGACGCCGGTCGGTCACTGTAGCGAGTCTGAAATTTCATTTCAGTTTTGACAGTCCCGACTGACAGGCGAATTTCAACGATGATTATCTCCTAAACCGTGATGATCTAGCTCAAGAGGTAATTAACAAAGTTGAACGTCTACATGTGAACTATAATTCTTACAATTGGAGCTCGAGCTGATTTGGCTTTGTTTGTGAGATACAGTGCTCCAAACATCAGCTCAAGAAACTGAAAATTGGTTTATGACTTAGAAAATTTTCAGGGTTTCAAAATAGATCTCAAATCTAACTTGTGGGGCCCTTTAGAGCATGTTGTGCACATTTTCATGACTTGGCTTCTAAACAAAGTTTGTTCCTTATATAATTCTCTACAACTTTGCTTTAGGTTGCTTAGACATGCCAACATCCTAAGCTACACATTTTAAACAGTCAAACACAGGAGCTCTAGGGGTCCAAATTGGTCAACCATGACTTGAAAACCTAATTAGTTAAAGTGACCAACATGAACAATGTTCCAAAAGACATTCTAGGTGTAACTAAGTTACTTAAGATGATTATTAACCACACCACACATTGGTCACACAAGAATCAAGCAAGGTATGTACTGAAACAATTAAAAACACATGAAATGTTACAATTGTTTCATAGTCATGTCTCACACGTTTCATGATCTTGTTGCATAGTATTAACTAATCTTGTTTCACTAAGTGAGTGGCACATGTTGCACTTATGTGTTGCACACTTTACATTTCATAAAAGAAACAACACACATAAACTATTCAACATGTTGCAATGTTTCAAAATCATGTTTCATGTGATATAAGCTCACGAAGGGATGCATGATGCTCATGTTCATGAAATGTAGTGCAAATTTGGAAGCTAAACACCAGGGGTGTTACAGCCTTCCCCCCTTATAAAAATCTCGTCCCGAGATTTGAAAAAGCGTACCATTGTTGATAGAATTCCTTATAACCATCCCTCAAATAGTCTTCCCTTTCCCACGTTGCATCGCATTCACTACCCTGATTGCTCCACATGACTTTATAGAACTTGACTACCCGACTCCGAGTCACTCGCTCACGAGTGTCAATCACTCGAACCGGTTTTTCTTCAAAGGTCAAATCTGATTTTAACTCGATATCCCCCAATGGAACTCTCTCTTCAGGGACGCGAAGCCATTTCTTTAATTGGGATACATGAAAGACATTGAAGATAGCACTCATCTCAGGAGGTAATTGAATCTTGTACGCCACTTTACCACTTTGTCCAATGATTTCAAATGGACCAACATATCTCGGCGCAAGCTTTCGCTTCACACCAAAGCGTTGGACACTCTTCATAGGTGAGACTTTCAGATAAACGAAGTCTCCAACTTTGAACTCAATAGGTTTCCTACGTCGATCAGCATAACTCTTCTGCCTAGCTTGAGCTGCGGCCATGTGGGTTTGGATAGTACGGACTTGTTCTTCAGCTTCTTGAACGAAATCAATTCCATAATATCTCCTTTCACCGGCTTCTACCCAGTTCAATGGGGTTCTACACTTCTGGCCATACAATGCTTCAAACGGTGCCATCTTTATGCTCTCCTGATAACTATTATTGTACGAGAATTCAGCTAGGGGTAACCATTTTTCCCATGAGCCCTTAGCCGAGATGACACAAGCTCTCAACATATCTTCCAAGATTTGATTTACTCGTTCAATTTGCCCATTGGTTTGCGGATGATAGGCAGAACTTCTTACGAGCTTAGTCCCTAATAACCCGTGTAAGTGCTCCCAAAAGCGAGCAGTGAACTGAGGTCCTCTATCTGAGACAATAGTACGAGGGATCCCATGAAGTTGGACTATCTGGTTGAAGTACAACTCCGCGTAGTCGGTTGGACGAAAGTCTATGCGGACAGGAATAAAGTGTGCCGACTTGGTCAGTCGGTCCACAATTACCCAAATTGAGTTAAAATTCCTCTGAGTGGTAGGGAGTCCAACTATAAAATCCATACTTATCTCTTCCCATTTCCAACCTAGAATAGAGAGTGGCTGAAGTAATCCAGCTTTCATGTGCACAGCCTTGACCTGACAACAAGTGTCACACCTAGCCACATAAGCGGCTATCTCTTTCTTCATTTTGGTCCACCAAAATCGAGGCTTTAAATCATGATATATTTTACTACTACCAGGATGAATAGATAGTTTAGAGGAATGAGCTTCGGATATGATTTGGTTTCTGAGCTCTCTATCCTTCGGAACTACTAACCTATCCTTGAACCATAACACGCCTTCCTCATCTACTCGAAAATGTTTGGTTTCTTGCTCTTTCATCTTGCGCTTGATGTGAAACACACCTGCATCTATCTTCTATAGCTCGATAATTCGACTCTGTAGAGTACAACTAACAGTGATGTTGTGCAGGACTGCAGGATGAAGGAGCTTTGACAAATGGACATCACTCTCAATCAACGAGTGGCAATGAGACTTTCTGCTTAAGGCATCCGCGACGACGTTTGCCTTGCCAGGGTGATAGTGCACTTGAAGGTTATAATCCTTGATCAACTCGAGCCATCTTCTCTGACGCATATTTAACTCTGGTTGAGTGAAGATGTACTTGAGGCTTTTGTGATCAGTGTAGATGTTGCACACATTGCCAAGCAGATAATGTCTCCAGGCCTTCAAAGCATGAACAACAGCAGCGAGTTCCAAGTCATGCGCTGGATAATTCACTTCATGCATCCGAAGTTGGCGAGAGGTATAAGCGATGACTCTACCCTCTTGCATAAGAACACCTCCTAACCCAATACCTGATGCATCACAGAACACATCAAAAGGTTTCTCGATATCCGATGGTGCCAAAACCGGAGCCGATGTTAGAAGAGTTCGCAGGGTATGGAAAGTCGCATCACACTCAGGAGTCCAGACAAACTTCATGTCTTTTTGCAGCAATCGAGTCATAGGCTTGGCTATTTTAGAGAAATCCGGGATGAAGCGACGATAATAGCCAGCCAACCCCAGAAAACTCCAAACCTCATGCACCGAGATGGGAGCCTTCCAGTTCAATACTTCTTGCACCTTGGTGGGATCAACCATAATTCCACCATCGGACAACACGTGTCCAAGAAAAGGTACCTCACGAAGCCAAAATTCACATTTGCTGAACTTTGCATACAGCTGGTGTTCTCGCAATCTAGTAAGAACCACCCGCAAATGTTCAACATGATCTTCTTCATTCTCAGAATAGACCAGGATATCATCTATGAATACCACCACAAACTTGTCCAACTCAGGCATAAACACTGAATTCATCAGATACATAAAATGTGCGGGGGCATTGGTCAATCCAAAAGACATAACAAGGTATTCATACAGACCATATCTTGTAGAGAATGCAGTTTTTGGGACATCCTCAGGCTGAATTTTGATTTGATGATACCCAGATCTCAAATCAATCTTGGAAAAGACTTTTGCTTTAGATAACTGATCAAACAAGATATCTATGCGTGGCAGAGGGTACTTATTCTTGATTGTAACTACATTCAAGGGTCTATAATCTACACACATGCGTAGAGATTGATCCTTCTTCTACACAAAGATGGCTGGGCACCCCCACAGAGATGAACTAGGGTGGATAAGGCCTTTCTGTAGTAGTTCATTCAACTGGGTCTTGAGTTCAGCTAGTTCATTGGGAGGCATTCTATATGGCCTTCTAGATATGGGAGCTGTACCAGGAAGCAACTCTATCTTGAACTCTACTTCTCGATCAAGGGGCAATCCAGGCAAATCATCGGGAAAAACATCCGGAAAGTCACACACAACAGGGATATCTGCCATAGACTTTGCTTGCACCGCATTGGTCATGCAAGAAAGATTGATGTCCTTGGGTAACTGTACTAGAAAACCCTCCTGATTACCAGGATCTCTGAGCATGACTACTCTAGTTGACGTAGCAATAAGCACTCCATGACGGCTCATCCAGTTCATTCCCAATATCACATCGATACCTAGCCCCGGTAAAACTACCAAATCAACCTGATAACTTCGCCCCTCTATCTCAAATTGTACGTCCCCAACTACCAGCTTGGTTGGGATAATACCACTGGCAGCCCTAATACAATAACCCTCACCCTCAACAGTATATGTTTTCTACATAAACTTGGATGCAAATGATGGACTAATGAAGGAATGCGAAGCACCTGAATCAAAGAGTACAACTGCGGGGTGTTGGTCAATCAGAAACTTACCGGCAGTCACTACCTCACCTAAAGGAATCTCAGTAATATTAGTGTGGTTCACTTGTCCTTGACGGCCAACCTGGTAATTATTCTTCTTAGGGTAAGGGCATTCCCTTGCCCAGTGGCCTGTCTTATTGCAGTTCCAGCACGGCATGTTGCTTGGTGGAGCCCTGGAACTGCCCTGACTGGTAGTGCCCTTGGGAAGAGCAACTGTAAATGCTTTGCGGAACCCAGTCTTGGCGGGATTCTTCTTCTGCGGGGGGCGAAACTTGGCGGCTGATGCTGGAGGACGGAATGGAGCCCTTTGTGCGACGGGAGCCTTAGATTGTGAGGCACCCCCCTCATAGGCCCTCTTACGACTTTTTGAAGCCGCATATACAGCATTATTGTTCTCTTGCGATAAAGCATCACTCACAAACTCATTAAAATGAGCGCACTTGCAATTTCCCATGGTCTTCATCAGTTTGGGGCTAAGTCCCCGCTTGAAGCTTGCGATCTTCTTGGCATCTGTGTCCACAAACTCGGTAGCATACCTTGCAAGGTTGTTGAAAGCTTGCAGGTATTCATTCAGGCTCTTGTTTCCCTGAGTCAGCTTCATGAACTCTGTATGTTTGATCGCCATAAGACCAGGAGGAATGTAATTTCCCCTGAAAGCAGACTTGAACTGATCCCATGTGATTTGGGCATTAGCAGGCATAGTGGACCGATGATGACTCCACCAAATGCCAGCAGGCCCATGAAGTTGGTGCGATGCGTACTCAGTTTTTAGCACCTCAGTCAAGCAGAGCAGACGAAACTTCTACTCGAGAGTGTTCAACCACTCATCAGCTTGTAGAGGCTCCTCAGCCTCCTTGAAGATTGGGGGTTTCGTGTCAAGGAAATCCTTGAAATCACTGTATTGATTTGGATCCGGTCCTTGGCGTGGACCACGGCCATCACGATTCGCAATCGTACGGAGGGCCTCGGCCATAGTGCGCTGTCCTTCCGCAAGCATTGCTATTAGTTCTGTTGGTGTGGGTGGTGGTAGCGGAAGATCATCATCATCACTCGCACCGGTGGAACGAGTACGAGGCATCTGCACAATGCGCAACCAGTAATTATTGATGATGTCAGCACATTGGAGAGGAACAATATACTCGTGCCAAACTGTATTTACTGACGAGAATGAAAGCTTCATACAATAACAGAGGCAATGATTCATTCCCCCAATCACCACATCATCAAGTAGATTACTAGCGCCATACGCAGTGCATTCCAACATGACAAGTTTTCAACTTTACCATAACGTTACGCATCTCCAAGGGAGCGAATTAAAGTACATTACCAGTATGACTGCAAAAGCTTAACTCATGAGACTTGCTAATGAACTACTTGTCGAAGTGATTACTGTCCACATTGGAGACACCTTGGACTTATTCTGGGTATTCCTCTCCTTCAAACTTCTTGCCGAGAGATTTCACTTTTAAACTTGGGATAAGCAATTATAAGGGAGGGAGTAATGCAATATGAATGTCATGAGTGAATATGATGCATGCTCGTTCCGTACGTCCTCCCAAACCTAAGAAAATTTAAGCTTTAGCGGACTATACGGTGGCATACATACGTTCTCTCAATTAGTGGTAACTAGTCGATCTACACGGTGCGTTGTTAGCGTACCTGTAGAAAAAAACTTCATTGCAGCCCAACCCAACAAGATATAATGCTAATTACACAAGTCATACTAAGATACTCTCCATATATACATCCCCCGATATATATACTTCGGTATCCAAGCTACCCGAGAAATGTACCCACAATTAAGTACTTTCATATATACATGTATGCAACATGTAATTACTCCAGTAACCACAACTAGCTCTCCCCTAGACCGACGGTTGGACGGTCATGCTCTCGCAACTCACACTTACCTTAGCGTAGAGGCAATTGATCCATACATTACCATTCAAACGAATGGCATCCATGCAATATCACGCCGCATGGACGACGAAATAGAGACAATCAATTCCCCCAAGTCAGTAATTATATATAAGCCACCTAGAAGTCCTTAAGTGGGCTATAAGGGATGTGATCACCAGTATACCATAAAAATTTTGATTTTTGAACACTTATATATATAATTATAAGTTTGAAAACCATTTTTACAACAAAAGCTTTTGTTTTAAATAGCCGTAAGACATGTTTAATGTTGAATCTAGCTCTTATACCAGCTGTCACGGAACCGACCAATTTATAAGAGCACAAGTACAAAAACAATCGCCGGAACGATCAAATTCTCAAACTTGAGCCCATATAAACCCGGTAGTCAACCGAAATCTTGAAGGATTTCAAACCAACTTGCATACAACCAAGATCACAGTAATCCAACATAACATATCGTACGTTACAACATTTCACAGATGTTCGCAAATAGATTACATCATCACAGAGTCATTGTTATTACAAAACGAGTCTTGTAAAACATGCGGAAGCAAATAGTTTAACTCACACACCGAATTCAAATACACATACTGGTTCGCTGATCATAGACCGCAAAAGCATTCAGATAAGAGAAAGGAGATCATGCCCATGATCTAGTCCTCATCACCCGCCGGGTGGAGACAATACTTGCAGAAACCCTGATATAGAAGGTCATCTGCAACAAGAGGGAATAAACCCTGAGTACGGGAATGTACTCAGCTAGACTTACCCGTCGAAAACCAAACAAATGACACCAAGGATTATGCATAGCTTAAAGTAGTGGAGCTGGCTAACATTTTCTCTTTGCAGAAAAGCATAAGTAATAATGATCAACTCTTAACCTGAACTAGCAGTAACTTTTTAGCCATTAACCTGTCATCTATATTAGCACCTGTACTAAGCAATCATTTTATTAGGGTGCAAACATTAATAACCATATCAGGTATTCATTGTGGCAACCTTATCATCATCCATTTAACCATATCGTTAAATTAATTGAATCTACGTTGCCACTGCTCAGTCAAGTTCTCACTATCCGGGAGAGACGGCGATTCGAATCGATTCCTATCTAGCTGGAGGGGTATTCCTAAACACAAACCCTGCTTCCCCCGTCAGGGTCGCAACAAGTCACCTTTGGTACAATTCAGGAGTCGCGGGTCCGAACAGATCGGCATTCTCAGAGAACCACTCTGCCAAGGTTGTTCGGGACTCTAACCCGCCTTGGACTTATGCCAATGGCTCTCCGCACATCCTTACTACCTCCAGAGTGCCGCCACTGCTCGCGTTCCCGGCCTGAATCGAGCTACTAGGCTTCACGGTCGGAACGACTTATCCGGCCAGCTAAGTGTTAGGCTGCGTTCAACATGACATGAGGACGTACAGCGTATCGGTCCTTAAACAACTCAGACGGAGTCACTATGTTCAAACCTACACAAGACCCCGCCCGGTCTTAATTCATTATTTACATGGTTCTTTTCCACGATAGCAAATATAGCCAACCGTGATCCACCTCATCCTAAAGCTCGCAGGTGACAGGAAATCACCTGACTTCTACCGCACTAAGCATGGCTAAGCATTTAACCCGTCCTGGACTTAAATGGGATTCCAGTGCGATATCTGGACAAGGAAGGATATATAATGCAGCAATTGGTTCCAACCAATTCCTATACTTAATGCGTCATCAACAATAAAAGATACTCAATATATTTGTGAAAACATAGGAGGCTTAATATGCTCTGGGGCTTGCCTTTCAGGAACGAGGAAGGCTGGTGGTCAGGGCACTCGAGCAATTCCTCCGCGACGACTGCTTCGTCGGCTTCCTGCACTTCAGGTTCCTCCTCCTGGTTGGCTCCCTCGAACTCCAGCAACGTCACTCCCTCCGGCACACCTATTGCATGAATGCGCAAGATAAATATCATGGATGCACATGTACGAATGTCGGGGATGCTCGGGGAATGCACATGTTCGCTGTAGTTTGCATATTCCAACTTAAGCCCTATTCAAATCACTTTCACTTACCACGTTTATACAACCTAAGGTATAATTGCTCATCTTCCGTTAATGACCTAGCACCTGCACCTAAGCATATTCTTAAGTTAGGCTAACCCCTAAACAATCAACGAGAACCTTGCAACAACATACATTCAAGCATTTGTATTTCAGCAAAATAAATACTATGTAGCGGCGCAGTAAACTAGTCATAACTGAAGATTTATAAATCCAAATGATATGCAACAAGACAATCTGGAAAGCTTATAAAATTGTCTACAATACAATTTCAGACCTCAAAGCATGATTCAAACCTTTACCAGGTCGAATCCATCAATCAACAGAAGTCTATCCTCACAAGGCAGAGAATCAGCAAAAACTGCAACCTAACTTTAAACAGCTGTAGTTTCTAAACTACTGGGCCAAATGCCCTCAAATTTTGACAGGAGCTAGCTACCTAATTTATCTACAACTCTTGGATTCAACTCATTCACAGAAACCCAAAATATCATGGGGAACCTTTCAAAGTCCCCAGATCTGTCCAGAGGGACATAATGCAAACCAATAATTAACAACTTATGATGTAAACATATAATTAGACAAAACCAACTTTACTATCTCATCACACATATCATAAGAACACCAGAAAGTAAAGTGTTCATCACCAAAACATTTCTTTTACTACCTTTCTTAATTTATTTAATTAATTAGTGGAAATAGTAAACATATATGAAAACTACCCCATTAATTCTACAAAAATTACAGTCGACACTACATGCTCTAAGTAGACTACCATAAAAATTTCACACCATTGGAGCAAGTATAAAAGCCTACACAAAAATGATAAGGCATAATGGCTTAAATTGGCATAATTAGGAAACCTTAGTGAAAAGTGTCAAGCAACAGATTTCATATTTTTCCTAGCATCTATAAGGTACCAAGATACTACCTACCAAGTTTCATGGCCATAGGATTCATAGATAATTTACAAAAATTCACACAAGTATCTACCAATGATAAAAGGAAAATCTATAACTCAACAACTACACATGCAATGACCCTCAAATTTTAACCAGAGCTTCTACTATACAATACTAGCTTACCCACAAAATTTCATAATTTTTGGATCACAGAAACTCAAGATATGATTTAAACAAGTTTGCATGCATTCAAAAACACTTTTCAAGTTCCTATTTAATTTACCCAAAATTTCCACATAATATGCTCAAGATATATTTTTATTAAATACTAGACCTAACAGTGAGTCTAACAAAATTGGAAGTACTCAATTTGAATCTACCAAGTAGGAGTTACAAAATTTACAAAATAGCACTAAAAACTGGAATTTTTGAACTATCCTTAAGAACAACAGCCACTGACGTGTGGGACCCGGCTGTCAGCCGACCCCACCGGTCAGCGAGACAAAACAGAGGACACGGCTGCGACGGCGCAGAAGACGGCGCAGCTCGTCGACGGCGAGAGCTCCGGTGACACCAGGGTTACCTACATGATCTACGTGATGCGGTGAATCGATTGGTGCGACTAGCTCGAGCTATGACCTAACGGAGGTGGCTCGTCGCCGGTGATGGCGGCACGGCAGAGCTCTGGCGCGAGCTGCCGGCGACGGCAAGCCACGGCTAGCTCAACCGAGCACGGCGTGAGCTACCAGAAGTCGCCACGGTGCTAACACGGCAAAGAAACAGGGACAGGACGATTCCTAGCTACCCCGGCCACGGCGGCCTCATCTCCGGCGAGGTCACGCCCATGGCGGTGACGGCAGAAATGGTCACTGTGACCTTACCAAAGCACGAACGGCGCAGCTAGGAGGTGGAGAAGGTAGAGGAGGACACGGCGGAGCTATGGTGAAGATGGAGTTCGCGTTTTTGCAGTGGTTCGCGAGCTCAGCGACGGCGAAGCTCGCTCGGCAGCAATGGCGGGCGCTGAGCTCGGTCGCTGCTTGCGGTGGAGGCGATGCAAATGAAAATTTGAACTACGAACTGGTCGGGCAGGTGCGTGTGGGCATGCTCCACTTCAAGGTGGCCAGCGCGCGGTGCGGTCAGGGCGAGCCGGGCGCGTGGCGGACACGCGGCGACGACGGCCTGACGCCGGTCGGTCACTGTAGCGAGTCTGAAATTTCATTTCAGTTTCAACAGTCCCGACTGACAGGCGAATTTCAACGATGATTATCTCCTAAACCATGATGATCGCTCAAGAGGTAATTAACAAAGTTGAACGTCTACATGTGAACTATAATTCTTACAATTGGAGCTCGAGCTGATTTGGCTTTGTTTGTGAGATACAGTGCTCCAAACATCAGCTCAAGAAACTGAAAATTGGTTTATGACTTAGAAAATTTTCAAGGTTTCAAAATAGATCTCAAATCTAACTTGTGGGGCCCTTTAGAGCATGTTGTGCACATTTTCATGACTTGGCTTCTAAACAAAGTTTGTTCCTTATATAATTCTCTACAACTTTGCTTTAGGTTGCTCAGACATGCCAACATCCTAAGCTACACATTTTAAACAGTCAAACACAGGAGCTCTAGGGGTCCAAATTGGTCAACCATGACTTGAAAACCTAATTAGTTAAAGTGACCAACATGAACAATGTTCCAAAAGACATTCTAGGTGTAACTAAGTTACTCAAGATGATTATTAACCACACCACACATTGGTCACACAAGAATCAAGCAAGGTATGTACTGAAACAATTAAAAACACATGAAATGTTACAATTGTTTCATAGTCATGTCTCACACGTTTCATGATCTTGTTGCATAGTATTAACTAATCTTGTTTCACTAAGTGAGTGGCACATGTTGCACTTATGTGTTGCACACTTTACATTTCATAAAAGAAACAACACACATAAACTATTCAACATGTTGCAATGTTTCGAAATCATGTTTCATGTGATATAAGCTCAAGAAGGGATGCATGATGCTCATGTTCATGAAATGTAGTGCAAATGTGGAAGCTAAACACCAGGCGTGTTACACGTCTAGTGCAAACCATACACCTATCTTGCACCGACGCTAACACTACCTCCAAACAGAAAGAGGAGAGATTCCACATGACCCACATCACCAAGGAGGTCCATTGGGTGCATCAAAAATGATTTCCTAGCCTATGGTATGTTCGACGCAAACCGTGCACCTATCTTGCGTCAAGATTAGCACTATGTCCAAACATACCAAAATGAGCTTCCACCTGATCCTCGTCACCTAGTGGTACCATTGGGTGCGACCAAAACGATTTCTGAGCCTACGGTACGTCTAGTGTAAACCATGCACCTATCTTGCACCAACGCTAACACTACCTCCAAGCGGAAAGAAGAAAGATTCCACATGACCCACATCACCAAGGAGGTCCATTGGGTGCATCAAAAATGATTTCCTAGCCTATGGTATGTTCGACGCAAACCGTACACCTATCTTGCGTCAAGATTAGCACTATGTCCAAACGTACCAAAATGAGCTTCCACTTGAGCCTCGTCACCTTGTGGTACCATCGGGTGCGACCAAAATGATTTCTGAGCCTACGGTACGTCTAGTGCAAACCATGCACCTATCTTGCACCGATGCTAACACTACCTCCAAGCGGAAAGAAGAAAGATTCCACATGACCCACATCACCAAGGAGGTCCATTGGGTGCATCAAAAATGATTTCCTAGCATATGGTACGTTTGACGCAAACCGTGCACCTATCTTGCGTCAAGATTAGCACTATGTCCAAACGTACCGAAATGAGCTTCCACTTGAGCCTCGTCACCTTGTGGTACCATCGGGTGCGACCAAAATGATTTTTGAGCCTATGGTACGTCTAGTGCAAACCATGCACCTATCTTGCACCAACGCTAACACTACCTCCAAACAGAAACAAGAGAGATTCCACATGACCCACGTCACCAAGGAGCTCCATCGGGTGCATGCGAAATGATTTTCGAGCCTATGTTACGCTCGACGCAAACCGTGCACCTATCTTGCGTCAAGATTAGCACTATCTCTAAATGGAAAGAAGTGACATTCACATGACCCACGTCACCTAGGAGTTCCATTGGGTGCATCCAAAATGATTTCCTATCCTATGGTACGTTCGACGCAAACCGTGCAACTATCTTGCATCAAGATTGGCATAGTGTCCAAACGTACCAAAATGAGCTACCACTTGAGCCTCGTCACCTAGTGGTACCATCGGGTGCGACCGAAACGATTTCTGAGCCTATGGTACGTCTAGTGCAAACCATGCACCTATCTTGCACCGACGCTAACACTACCTCCAAATAGAAAGAGGAGAGATTCCACATGACCCACATCACCAAGGAGGTCCATTGGGTGCATCAAAAATGATTTCCTAGCCTATGGTACGTTCAACGCAAACCATGCACTTATCTTGCGTCAAGATTAGCACTATCTCTAAATGGACCGACACGAGCTTCCACTTGAGCCTCGTCACCTAGTGGTACCATCGGTTGCGTCCAAAATGATCTTAGAGCCTATGGTACGTCTAGCGCAAACCATGCACCTAGCTTGCACCGACACTAACACTATCTCCAAACAGAAAGAAGTGAGATTCCACATAACCCACGTCACCTAGGAGTTCCATTGAGTGCATCCAAAATGATTTCCTAGCCTATGGTATGTTCGACGCAAACCGTGCACCTATCTTACGTCAAGATTAGCACTATCTGCAAATGTACCAAAATGAGCTTCCACTTGAGCCTCGTCACCTAGTGGTACCATCGGGTAAGACCAAAATGATTTCTGAGCCTATGGTACGTCTAGTGCAAACCATGCACCCATCTTGTACCGACGCTAGCACTACCTCCAAGTGAAAAGAAGAGAGATTCCACATGACCCACGTCACCAAGGAGCTCCATCGGGTGCATGCAAAATGATTTCCGAGCCTATGTTACGCTCGACGCAAACCATGCACCTATCTTACATCAAGATTAGCACTATGTCCAAATGTACCAAAATGAGCTACCACTTGAGCCTCGTCACCTAGTGGTACCATCGGGTGCGACCAAAACGATTTCTGAGCCTATGGTATGTCTAGTGCAAACCATGCACCTATCTTGCACCAACGCTAACACTACCTCCAAATGGAAAGAAGAAAGATTCCACATGACCCACATCACCAAGGAGGTCCATTGGGTGCATCAAAAATGATTTCCTATCCTATGGTATGTTCGACGCAAACCATGCACCTACTTGCATCAAGATTAGCACTATGTCCAAACATACCGAAATGAGCTTCCACTTGAGCCTCGTCACCTAGTGGTACCATCGGGTGCGACCAAAATGATTTCTGAGCCTATGGTACGTCTAGTGCAAACCATGCACCTATCTTGCACTGACGCTAACACTACCTCCAAGCGGAAAGAAGAAAGATTCCACATGACCCACATCACCAAGGAGGTCCATTGGGTGCATTAAAAATGATTTCCTAGCCTATGGTACGTTCAACGCAAACCGTGCACCTATCTTGCGTCAAGATTAGCACTATGTCCAAACTTACCAAAATGAGCTTCCACTTGAGCCTCGTCACCTAGTGGTACCATTGAGTGCGACCAAAACGATTTTTGAGCCTATGGTACATCTAGCGCAAACCATGCACCGAGCTTGCACCGACACTAACACTGTCTCCAAACGGAAAGAAGTGAGATTCCACATAACCCACATCACCTAGGAGTTCCATTGGGTGCATCCAAAATGATTTCCTAGCCTATGGTATGTTCGACGCAAACCATGCACTTATCTTGCGTCAAGATTAGCACTACCTCTAAACGGACCGAAACGAGCTTCCACTTGAGCCTCGTCACCTAGTGGTACCATCGGTTGCGTCCAAAACGATCTCAGAGCCTATGATACGTCCAGCGCAAACCATGCACCTAGCTTGCACCGACACTAACACTGTCTCCAAATGGAAAGAAGTGAGATTCCACATAACACACGTCACCTAGGAGTTCCATTGGGTGCATCCAAAATGATTTCCTATCCTATGGTACGTTCGACGCAAACCGTGCACCCCTCTTGCATCAAGATTAGCACAATGTCCAAACGTACCAAAATGAGCTACCACTTGAGCCTCGTCACCTAGTGGTACCATCGGGTGCGACCAAAACGATTTCTGAGCCTATGGTACGTATAGTGCAAACCATGCACCTATCTTGCACCGACGCTAACACTACCTCCAAACGAAAAGAAGAGAGATTCCACATGATCCACGTTACCAAGGAGCTCCATCGGGTGCATGCAAAAATGATTTCCTAGCCTATGGTACATTCGACGCAAACCGTGCACCTATCTTGCGTCAAGATTAGCACTATGTCCAAACATACCGAAATGAGCTTCCACTTGAGCCTCGTCACCTAGTGGTACCATCGGGTGCGACCAAAACGATTTTTGAGCCTATGGTACATCTAGTGCAAACCATGCACCTATCTTGCACCGACGCTAACACTACCTCTAAATAGAAAGAAGAGAGATTCCACATGACCCATGTCACCAAGGAGCTCCATCGGGTGCATGCAAAATAATTTCCGAGCCTTTGTTACGCTCGACGCAAACCGTGCACCTATCTTGCGTCAAGATTAGCACTATCTCTAAATGGAAAGAAGTGCATTCCACATGACCCACGTCACCTAGGAGTTCCATTGAGTGCATCCAAAATGATTTACTATCCTATGGTACCTTCAACGCAAACCGTGCAACTATCTTGCATCAAGATTAGCACAATGTCCAAACATACCAAAATGAGCTACCACTTGAGCCTCGTCACCTAGTGGTACCATCGGGTGCGACCGAAACGATTTCTGAGCCTATGGTACGTCTAGTGCAAACCATACACCTATCTTGCACCGACGCTAACACTACCTCCAAACAGAAAGAGGAGATATTCCACATGACCCACATCACCAAGGAGGTCCATTGGGTGCATCAAAAATGATTTCCTAGCCTATGGTATGTTCGACGCAAACCGTGCACCTATCTTGCGTCAAGATTAGCACTATGTCCAAACATACCGAAATGAGCTTCCACCTGATCCTCGTCACCTAGTGGTACCATCGGGTGCGACCAAAACGATTTCTGAGCCTACGGTACGTCTAGTGCAAACCATGCACCTATCTTGCACCAACGCTAACACTACCTCCAAGCGGAAAGAAGAAAGATTCCACATGACCCACATCACCAAGGAGGTCCATTGGGTGCATCAAAAATGATTTCCTAGCCTATGGAATGTTCGACGCAAACCATGCACCTATCTTGCGTCAAGATTAGCACTATGTCCAAACGTACCAAAATGAGCTTCCACTTGAGCCTCGTCACCTTGTGGTACCATCGGGTGCGACCAAAACGATTTCTGAGCCTACGGTACGTCTAGTGCAAACCATGCACCTATCTTGCACCGATGCTAACACTACCTCCAAGCGGAAAGAAGAAAGATTCCACATGACCCACATCACCAAGGAGGTCCATTGGGTGCATCAAAAATGATTTCCTAGCATATGGTACGTTTGACGCAAACCGTGCACCTATCTTGCGTCAAGATTAGCACTATGTCCAAACGTACCGAAATGAGCTTCCACTTGAGCCTCGTCACCTTGTGGTACCATCGGGTGCGACCAAAACGATTTTTGAGCCTATGGTACGTCTAGTGCAAACCTTGCACCTATCTTGCACCAACGCTAACACTACCTCCAAACAGAAACAAGAGAGATTCCACATGACCCACGTCACCAAGGAGCTCCATCGAGTGCATGCGAAATGATTTTCGAGCCTATGTTACGCTCGACGCAAACCGTGCACCTATCTTGCGTCAAGATTAGCACTATCTCTAAATGGAAAGAAGTGACATTCACATGACCCACGTCACCTAGGAGTTCCATTGGGTGCATCCAAAATGATTTCCTATCTTATGGTACGTTCGATGCAAACCGTGCAACTATCTTGCATCAAGATTGGCACAGTGTCCAAACGTACCAAAATGAGCTACCACTTGAGCCTCGTCACCTAGTGGTACCATCAGGTGTGACCGAAACGATTTCTGAGCCTATGGTACGTCTAGTGCAAACCATGCACCTATCTTGCACCGACGCTAACACTACCTCCAAACAGAAAGAGGAGAGATTCCACATGACCCACATCACCAAGGAGGTCCATTGGGTGCATCAAAAATGATTTCCTAGCCTATGGTACGTTCAACGCAAACCATGCACTTATCTTGCGTCAAGATTAGCACTATCTCTAAACGGACCGACACGAGCTTCCACTTGAGCCTCGTCACCTAGTGGTACCATCGGTTGTGTCCAAAATGATCTTAGAGCCTATGGTACGTCTAGCGCAAACCATGCACCTAGCTTGCACCGACACTAACACTATCTCCAAACAGAAAGAAGTGAGATTCCACATAACCCACGTCACCTAGGAGTTCCATTGAGTGCATCCAAAATGATTTCCTAGCCTATGGTATGTTCGACGCAAACCGTGCACCTATCTTGCATCAAGATTAGCACTATCTGCAAATGTACCAAAATGAGCTTCCACTTGAGCCTCGTCACCTAGTGGTACCATCGGGTAAGACCAAAACGATTTCTGAGCCTATGGTACGTCTAGTACAAACCATGCACCCATCTTGTACCGACGCTAGCACTACCTCCAAGTGAAAAGAAGAGAGATTCCACATGACCCACGTCACCAAGGTGCTCCATCAGGTGCATGCAAAATGATTTCCGAGCCTATGTTATGCTCGACGCAAACCATGCACCTATCTTACATCAAGATTAGCACTATGTCCAAATGTACCAAAATGAGCTACCACTTGAGCCTCGTCACCTAGTGGTACCATCGGGTGCGACCAAAATGATTTCTGAGCCTATGGTATGTCTAGTGCAAACCATGCACATATCTTGCACCAACGCTAACACTACCTCCAAATGGAAAGAAGAAAGATTCCACATGACCCACATCACCAAGGAGGTCCATTGGGTGCATCAAAATGATTTCCTATCCTATGGTACGTTCGACGCAAACCATGCACCTACTTGCATCAAGATTAGCACTATGTCCAAACATACCGAAATGAGCTTCCACTTGAGCCTCGTCACCTAGTGGTACCATCGGGTGCGACCAAAATGATTTTTGAGCTTATGGTACGTCTAGTGCAAACCATGCACCTATCTTGCACCGACGCTAACACTACCTCCAAACAGAAAGAGGAGGGATTCCACATGACCCACATCGCTAAGGAGGTCCATTGGGAGCATCAAAAATGATTTCCTAGCCTATGGTACGTTCGACGTAAACCGTGCACTTATCTTGCGTCAAGATTAGCACTATCTCTCAACGGACCGAAATAAGCTACCACTTGAACCTCGTCACCTAGTGGTACCATCGGTTGCGTCCAAAATGATCTCAAAGCTATGGTACATCTAGCGCAAACCATACAGCTAGCTTGCTCCGACACTAACATTGTCTCCAAATGGAAAGAAGTGAGATTCCACATAACCCACGTCACCTAGGAGTTCCATTGGGTGCATCCAAAATGATTTCCTAGCCTATGGTTTGTTCGACGCAAACCATGCACCAATCTTGCATCAAGATTAGCACTATCTCCAAATGTACCAAAATGAGCTTCCACTTGAGCCTCGTCACCTAGTGGTACCATCGGGTGCGACCAAAACGATTTCTGAGCCTATGGAACGTCCAGTGCAAACCATGCACCTATCTTGCACCGACACTAACACTACCTCCAAATGGAAGGAAGAAAGATTCCACATGACCCACATCACCAAGGAGGTCCATTGGGTGCATCAAAAATGATTTCCTAGCCTATGGTACGTTCGACGCAAACAATGCACCTATCCTGCGTCAAGATTAGCACTATGTCCAAACGTACCGAAATGAGCTTCCACTTGAGCCTCGTCACCTAGTGGTACCATCGAGTTGGACCAAAACGATTTTTGAGCCTATGGTACGTCTAGTGCAAACCATGCACCTATCTTGCACCGACGCTAACACTACCTCCAAAAGAAAAGAAGAGAGATTCCACATGACTCACATCACGAAGGAGCTCCATCGGGTGCATGCAAAAAGATTTCCGAGCCTATGTTACGTTCGACGCAAACCGTGCACCTATCTTGCATCAAGATTAGCACTATCTCCAAATGTACCGAAATGAGCTTTCACTTGAGCCTCGTCACCTAGTGGTACCATCGGGTGCGACCAAAACGATTTCTAAGCCTATGGTACGTCTAGTGCAAACCATGCACCTATCTTGCACCGACGCTAACACTACCTCCAAACGCAAAGAAGAAAGATTCCACATGACCCACATCACCAAGGAGGTCCATTGGGTGCATCAAAAATGATTTCCTATCCTATGGTATGTTCGCTGCAAACCGTGCACCTATCTTGCGTCAAGATTAGCACTATGTCCAAACATACCGAAATGAGCTTCCACTTGAGCCTCGTCACCTAGTGGTACCATCGGGTGCGACCAGAACGATTTTTGAGCCTACGGTACGTCTAGTGCAAACCATGCAACTATCTTGCACCAATGCTAACACTACCTTGAAATAGAAAGAGGAGAGATTCCACATGACCCACATCACACGGAGGTCCATTGGGAGCATCAAAAATGATTTCCTAGCCTATGGTACGTTCGACGTAAACCGTGCACTTATCTTGCGTTAAGATTAGCACTATCTCTCAACAGAACAAAACGAGCTTCCACTTGAGCCTCGTCACCTAGGGGTACCATCGGTTGCGTCCAAAATGATCTCAGAGCTATGGTACGTCTAGCGCAAACCATGCACCTAGCTAGCTCTGACACTAACACTCTCTCCAAACGGAAAGAAGTGAGATTCCACATAACCCACGTCACCTAGGAGTTCCATTGGGTGCATCCAAAATGATTTCCTAGCCTATGGTATGTTTGACGCAAACCGTGCACCTATCTTGCTTCAAGATTAGCACTATCTCCAAATGTACCGAAATGAGCTTCCACTTGAGCCTCGTCACCTAGTGGTACCATCGGGTGTGACCAAAACGATTTCTGAGCCTATGGAACGTCTAGTGCAAACCATGCACCTATCTTGCACCGACGCTAACACTACCTCCAAACAGAAAGAAGAAAGATTCCACATGACCCACATCACCAAGGAGGTCCGTTGGGTGCATCAAAAATGATTTCCTAGCCTATGGTACATTCGACGCAAACCGAGCACTTATCTTGCGTCAAGATTAGCACTATGTCCAAACGTACCGAAATGAGCTTCCACTTGAGCCTCGTCACCTAGTGGTACCATCGGGTACGCCAAAATGATTTTTGAGCCTATGATACGTCTAGTACAAACCATGCACCTATCTTGCACCGACGCTAACACTACCTCCAAATAGAAAGAAGAGAGATTCCACATGACACACGTCACCAAGGAGCTCCATCGGGTGCATGCAAAATGATTTCCAAGCCTATGTTATGCTCGACACAAACTGTGCACCTATCTTGCGTCAAGATTAGCACTATCTCTAAATGGAAAGAAGTGACATTCCACATGACCCACGTCACATAGGAGTTCCATTGGGTGCATCCAAAATGATTTCCTATCCTATGGTACGTTCGATGCAAACCATGCAACTATCTTGCATCAAGATTAGCACAATGTCCAAACGTACCAAAATGAGCTACCACTTGAGCCTCGTCACCTAGTGGTACCATCGGGTGCGACCGAAACGATTTCTGAGCCTATGGTACGTCTAGTGCCAACCATGCACCTATCTTGCACCGACGCTAACACTACCTCCAAACAGAAAGAGGAGAGATTCCACATGACCCACATCACCAAGGAGGTCCATTGGGTGCATCAAAAATGATTTCCTAGCCAATGGTACGTTCGACGCAAACTGGGCACTTATCTTGCGTCAAGATTAGCACTATCTCTAAATGGACCGAAACGAGCTTCCACTTGAGCCTCGTCACCTAGTGGTACCATCGAGTGCGACCAAAACGATTTCTTAGCCTATGGTACGTCTAGTGCAAACCATGCACCTATCTTGCACCGACGCTAACACTACCTCCAAATAGAAAGAGGAGAGATTCCAAATGACCCATTGGGAGCATAAAAAATGATTTCCTAGCCTATGGTACGTTCGACGCAAACCGTGGACTTATCTTGCGTCAAGATTAGCACTATCTCTAAATGGACCGAAACGAGCTTCCACTTGAGCCTCGTCACCTAGTGGTACCATCGGTTGCGTCCAAAAGGATCTCAGAGCCTTTGGTACATCTAGCGCAAACCATGCACCTAGCTTGCACCGACACTAACACTGTCTCCAAACAGAAAGAAGTGAGATTCCACATAACCCACGTCACCTAGGAGTTCCATTGGGTGCATTCAAAATGATTTCCTAGCCAATGGTATGTTCGACGCAAACCGTGCACCTATCTTGCGTCAAGATTAGCACTATCTCCAAATGTACCGAAATGAGCTTCCAATTGAGCCTCGTCACCTAGTGCTACCATCGGGTGTGACCAAAACGATTTCTGAGCCTATGGTACGTCTAGTGCAAACCAGGCACCTATCTTGCACTGACGCTAACACTACCTCCAAGCAGAAACAAGAAAGATTCCACATGACCCACATCACCTAGGAGGTCTATTGGGTGCATCAAAAATGATTTCCTAGCCTATGGCACGTTCGACACAAACCGTGCACCTATCTTGTGTCAAGATTAGCACTATGTACAAACAGACCGAAATGAGCTTCCACTTGAGCCTCATCACCTAGTGGTCCCATCGGGTGTGCCTAAAATGATTTCTGAGCCTATGGTACGTCTAGTGCAAACCATGCACCTATCTTGCACCAACGCTAACACTACCTCCAAACAGAAAGAGGAGAGATTCCACATGACCCACATCATCAAGGAGCTCCATTAGGTGCATCAAAAATGATTTCCTAGTCTATGGAATGTTCGACGCAAACCGTGCACTTATCTTGCGTCAAGATTAGCACTATCTCTAAACGGACCGAAACGAGCTTCCACTTGAGCCTCGTCACCTAGTGGTACCATCGAGTGCGACCAAAACGATTTTTGAGCCTATGTTACGTCTAGTGCAAACCATGCACGTATCTTGCACCGACGCTAACACTACCTCCAAAAGAAAAGAAGAGAGATTCCACATGACCCACATCACCAAGGAGCTCCATCGGGTGCATGCAAATTGATTTTCGAGCCTATGTTACGTTCGACGCAAACCGTGCACCTATCTTGCATCAAGATTAGCACTATCTCCAAATGTACCGAAATGAGCTTTCACTTGAGCCTCGTCACCTAGTGATACCATCGGGTGCGACCAAAATGATTTCTGAGCCTATGGTACGTCTAGTGCAAACCATGCACCTATCTTGCACCGACGCTAACACTACCCACAAATGGAAAGAAGAAAGATTCCACATGACCCACATCACCAAGGAGGTCCATTGGGTGCATCAAAAATGATTTCCTATCCTATGGTACGTTCGATGCAAACCATGCACCTATCTTGCGTCAAGATTAGCACTATGTCCAAACATACCGAAATGAGCTTCCACTTGAGCCACGTCACCTAGTGGTACCATCGGGTGCGACCAAAATGATTTTTGATCCTATGGTACGTCTAGTGCAAACCATACACCTATATTGCACCGACGCTAACACTACCTCCAAATGGAAAGAAGAGAGATTCCACATGATCCACATCACCAAGGAGCTCCATCGGGTGCATGCAAAATGATTTCTGAGCCTATGTTACGCTCGACGCAAACCGTGCACCTATCTTGCGTCAAGATTAGCATTATCTCTAAATGGAAAGAAGTGACATTCCACTTGACCCACGACACCTAGGAGTTCCATTGGGTGCACCCAAAATGATTTCCTATCCTATGGTATGTTCGACGCAAACCATGCACCTATCTTACATCAAGATTAGCACTATGTCCAAATGTACCAAAATGAGCTACCACTTGAGCCTCGTCACCTAGTGGTACCATCGGGTGCGACCAAAATGATTTCTGAGCCTATGGTATGTCTTGTGCAAACCATGCACCTATCTTACACCGACGCTAACACTACCTCCAAATGGAAAGAAGAAAGATTCCACATGACCCATATCACCAAGGAGGTCCATTGGGTGCATCAAAAATGATTTCCTATCCTATGGTACGTTCAACGTAAACCATGCACCTACTTGCATCAAGATTAGCACTATGTCCAAACATACCGAAATGAGCTTCCACTTGAGCCTCGTCACCTAGTGGTACCATCGGGTGCGACCAAAACGATTTTTGAGCTTATGGTACGTCTAGTGCAAACCATGCACCTATCTTGCACTGACGCAAACACTACCTCCAAACAGAAAGAGGAGGGATTCCATATGACCCACATCACCAAGGAGGTCCATTGGGAGCATCAAAAATGAATTCCAAGCCTATGGTACGTTCGACGTAAACCGTGCACTTATCTTGCGTCAAGATTAGCACTATCTCTCAACGGACCGAAATGAACTTCCACTTGAGCCTCGTCACCTAGTGGTACCATCGGTTGTGTCCAAAATGATCTCAAAGCTATGGTACGTCTAGCGCAAACCATGCACCTAGCTTGCTCCGACACTAACACTGTCTCCAAACGGAAAGAAGTGAGATTCCACATAACCCACATCACCTAGGAGTTCCATTGGGTGCATCCAAAATGATTTCCTAGCCTATGGTATGTTCGACGCAAACCATGCACCTATCTTGCGTCAAGATTTGTAACACCCAGGTGTTTGCCTTCCACATTTGCACTGCATTTCATGAACATGAGCATCATTTATCCCTTCGTGAACTTATATCACATGCAACATGATTTCGAAACATTGCAACATGTTGTATATTTCATGTGTGTTGTCTCTTTTATGAAATATAAAGTGTGCAACACT
The DNA here is from genome assembly GCF_019320115.1 of Miscanthus floridulus. Taxonomy (NCBI): domain Eukaryota; kingdom Viridiplantae; phylum Streptophyta; class Magnoliopsida; order Poales; family Poaceae; genus Miscanthus; species Miscanthus floridulus. Next base: position 25,619,092 of record NC_089590.1, on the reverse strand, counting down.
TGAGTGCAACATGTGCCACTCACTTAGTGAAACAAGATTAGTTAATACTATACAACAAGATCATGAAACATGTGAAACATGACTATGAAACATTTGCAACATTCTTGTGTTTTTCATTGTTTCTGTATATATCTTGCTTGACTCTCGTGTGACCAATGTATGGTGTGGCTAAAAATGCTTGTAAGTAACTTAGTTACACCTAAAATGTCATTTGGAACATTGTTCATGTTGATCATTTTGCCTAATTAGGTTTCCAATTCATGGTTGACCAATTTGGATCCCTAGAGCTCTTGTGTTTGACTGTTTAAAAAGTGTAGCTTAGGATGTTTGCATGTCTGGCCAACCTAAAGCAAAGTTGTAGCAAATTTAATAAGGAACAAAATTTGTTTTGAAGCCAAGTCATGAAAATGTGCACAACATGTTCAATTTGGGCCCACAAGCAAGAAATTAGGGCTGATTCTTCACTTAAGAATTTTTCTAAGTATTGATTGCAATTATAGTTTGATGGAGCTGACTTTGGCTCGATTTTACTCTGTATCTGTTGGGAATTAGTCCTTGGCACTTAAATAGAAATTGAAGATGGAAGTACGGGCTACAACTTTCATGTTCATTATTTCCTCTAAAATGTCACGGTTTAGGAGTTAATCGGTGTCAAAGTTCGCCTGTCAGTCGGACTGGATGAACTCTGAATCACGTTTTCAGAAAACCTTCAGTGATCATGGCCGACCGGTTCAAAAAGGCGATGACGCATGTGTGCCGCGCGTCGCCGCTCGCCTGAGCACGCTGGCCACGCGCCGTGGACGCCCTGGCACGGCCAGCCATGTCTTGAGCACCCCGCACGCCTGCCCGACGCACTCAACCGCTCCAGTTCGTCTTTCTTCGCCTCCACCGCCCGCTGCGCCAAGCAAGCAGCCATCCGCCATTGCCAGCCGCACCTTTGCCTTCACCTAGCTTCCACGCCATTGCAAAAACGCGTTGCCCCATTCACCTAGAGCTTCGCCGTGATCCCCTTTACCATCTCCACCTCACCGTCGGGTCGATCGTGCCTCAGTAAGGGTGTATTCGCCGTTTTCCCCCACCGTAGCCATGGCAAGACCTCGCTGGCATTGTCGCTCCACACGGACAACCGCCACCATGACCCTCCCGTCCCCTCCTCTGCCTTACGCTAGATCCTAGGTGCACTGCTGATGCTCGTAGCGCCTTCCGTCCTGGACGTAGCGCCGTAGCCTTGCCGGAGCCGGCTGTGCCATGGCCGAGCGCCGCTGTGGCCATTGCCACCCCCGCTAGCAGCGTCAGTAGCTGCAATAGAAGGTTCCCCTAGGTCCGCTTAGGTGAGGCGAACATGTTGGCACCTTTGCCTTAGCCGGAGAAGCCACCGGCGGCGAACTGCGCCACCGGCCGTTCCTTCTGCCCTGCCCTGTCTCGCTGACGCGCGGGTCCCTCTTGTCAGTGCCGCGGCTGAGGCGGGAGCCCAGCGTGGGCCACGCCGTTCTCTGGGCCATGCCAGCGCGTGTTCTTGGGCCGCTGTTTCCTCGGGCCGGCCCAACATCAGTGAAATGGTTTCCTTATTTGTTTTGTTTAACTATTTTTCACAGTTTGGTGTATAGATTCAAAAATATGTAACTCAAGTTTGGTAGATCCAAAGGATATGGTTCCAATTTTGTGAAGTTCCTAGTCATGTCTAGTATTTAACAAAAATATTATATGAGCACATGTTTTAGAAATTTTTGATGAATTAAATAGGAACTTGAAAAGTGTTTTTGAGTGCATGCAAACTTGTTTAAATCATATCTTGAGTTTCCTTGATCCAAAAATTGTGAAATTTTGTGGGTAAGCTAGTCTTCCTTAGTAGAAGCTATGGTTAAAATTTGAGAGTCATTGCATGTGCAGTTTTTGAGTTATAGATTTTCTTTTTATCATTGGTAGATACTTGGGTGAATTTTAGTAAATTAATTATGAATCCTATGGCCATGAAACTTGGTATGTAGTATCTTGGTACCTTATAGATGCTAGGAAAAATATGAAATCTGTTGCTTGACACTTTTCACTAGGGTTTTCTAATTATGCCATTTTAAGCCGTTCTGCCTTACCATTTTTGTGTAGGCTGTTGTACTTACTGAAATGGTGTGAAATTTTTATGGTAGTCTACTTAGGGTATGTAGTGTATACTGTAATTTTTGTAGAATTAATGGAGCAGTTTTCATATATGTTTACTATTTCCCCTAATTAATTAAATAAATTAAGAAATGTATTAAAATAAATGTTTTGGTGATGGACACCCTACTTTCTGGTGTTCTTGTGGTATGTGTCATATGTTAGTAAAGTTGGTTTTGTCCAATTAAGTGTTTATATCATAAGTTAATAATTAATTGTTTGCATTATGTCCCTCTGGACAAGATCTGAGGACTTTGGAAAGTTCCCCATGATATTTTAGTTTTCTGTGAATGAGATGAGTACAAGAGTTGTAGATAAATTAGGTAGCTAGCTCCTGTCAAAATTTGAGGGCATTTGGCCCAGTAGTTTAGAAACTACAGCTGTTTAAAGTTAGGTTGCAGTTTTTGCTTATTCTCTGCCTTGCGAGGATAGACCTTTGTTGATCGATGAGTTCGACCTGGTAAAGGTTTGAATCATGCTTTGAGGTCTGAAAATGTATTGTAGACAATTTTATAAGCTTTCCAGATTGTCTTGTTGCATATCATTTGGATTTATAAATCTCCAGTTATGGCTAGTTTACTGCACCGCTACATAGTAGTCATCTTGCTGAAATACAATTGCTTGAGTGTATGTGGTTGCAATGTTCTCGTTGATTGTTTAGGGGTTAGCCTAACTTGAGAATATGCTTAGGTGCAGGTGCTAGGTCATTAACGGAAGATGAGCAATTATACCTTAGGTTGTATAAACGTGGTAAGTGAAAGTGATTTGAATAGGGCTTAAGTTGGAATATGCTAACTACAGCGAACATGTGCATTCCCCGAGCATCCCCGACATTCGTACATGTGCATCCATGATATTTATCTTGCACATTCATGCAATAGGTGTGCCGGGGGGAGTGACATTGCTGGAGTTCGAGGGAGCCAACCAGGAGGAGGAACCCGAGGTGCAGGAAGCCGACGAAGCAGTCGCCGCGGAGGAATTGCCCGAGTGCCCTAACCACCAGCCTTCCTCGTTCCTGAAAGGCAAGCCCCGGAGCATATTAAGCCTCCTATGTTTTCACAAATACATTGAGTATCTTTTATTGTTGATGATGCATTAAGTATAGGAATTGGTTGAAACCAATTGCTGCATTATATATCCTTCCTTGTCCAGATATCGCACTGGAATCCTATTTAAGTTCAGGAACGGGTTAAATGCTTAGCCATGCTTAGTGCGGTAGAAGTCAGGTGATTTCCTGTCACCTGCGAGCTTTAGGTTGAGGTGGATCATGGTTGGCTATATTTGCTATCGTGGAAAAGAACCATGTGAATAATGAAATAAGACCGGGTGGGGTCTTGTGTAGGTTTGAACATAGTGACTCCGTCTGAGTCGTTTAAGGACCGATACGCTGTACGTTCTCATGTCATGTTGAACGCAACCTAACACTTAGCTGGTCGGATAAGTCGTTCCGACCGTGAAGCCTAGTAGCTCGATTCAGGCCGGGAACACGAGCAGTGGTGGCACTCTAGAGGTAGTAAGGATGTGCGGAGAGCCATTGGCATAAGTCCAAGGCGGGTTAGAGTCCCGAACAACCTTGGCAGAGTGGTTCTCTGAGAATGCTGATCTGTTCGAACCCGTGACTCCTGAATTGTACCAAAGGTGACTTGTTGCAACCCTGACAGGGGAAGCAGGGTTTGTGTTTAGGAATACCCCTCCAGCTGGATAGGAATCGATTCGAATCGCCGTCTCTCTCGAATAGTGAGAACTTGACTGAGCAGCGGCAACGTAGATTCAATTAACTTAACAATATGGTTAAATGGATGATGATAAGGTTGCCACAATGAATACCTGATATGGTTATTAATGTTTGCACCCTAATAAAATGATTGCTTAGTACAGGTGCTAATATAGATGACAGGTTAATGGCTAAAAAGTTACTGCTAGTTCAGGTTAAGAGTTGATCATTATTACTTATGCTTTTCTGCAAAAAGAAAGTGTCAGCCAGCTCCACTACATTGAGCTATGCATAATCCTTGGTGTTATTTGTTTGGTTTTCGACGGGTAAGTCTAGCTGAGTACATTCCCGTACTCAGGGTTTATTCCCTCTTGTTGCAGATGACCTCCTATATCAGGGATTCTACAAGTATTGTCTCCACCCGGCGGGTGATGAGGACTAGATCATGGGCATGATCTCCTTTCTCTTATCTGAATGCTTTTGCGGTCTGTGATCAGCAAACCAGTATGTGTATTTGAACTCGGTGTGTGAGTTAAACTATTTACTTCCGCATGTTTTACAAGACTTGTTTTGTAATAACGATGACTCTGTGATGGTGTAATCTATTTGCGAATGTCTATGAAATGTTGTAACGTACGATATGTTATGTTGGATTACTGTGATCTTGGTTGTATGCAAGTTGGTTTGAAATCCTTCGAGATTTCGGGTGACTACCGGGTTTATATGGGCTCAAGTTTGAGAATTTGATCGTCTCGGCGATTATTTTTGTACTTGTGCTCTTATAAATTGGTCGGTTTCGTGACAGCTGGTATTAGAGCTAGATTCAACATTAAACATGTCTTACGGCTATTTAAAACAAAAAGCTTTTGTTGTTAAAATAGTTTTCAAAACTTATAGTTATATATAAGTGTTCAAAAATCAAAATTTTTGTGGTATACTGGTGATCACATCCCTTATAGCCCACTTAAGGACTTCTAGGTGGCTTATATATAATTACTAACTAGGGGAATTGATTGTTTCTATTTCATCGTCCATGCGGCATGATATTGCATGGGTGCCATTCGTTGAATGGTAATGTATGGATCAATTGCCTCTACGCTAAGGTAAGTGTGAGTTGAGAGAGCATGACCGTCCAACCGTCGGTCTAGGGGAGAGCTAGTTGTGGTTACTAGAGTATTTACATGTTGCATACATGTATATATATGAAAGTACTTAATTGTGGGTACATTTCTCGGGTAGTTTGGATGCTGAAGTATATATATCGGGGGATGTATATATGGAAAGTATCTTAGTACTGCTTGTGTAGTTAGCATTATATCTTGTTGGGTTGGGCTGCAATGAAGTTTTTCTACAGGTACGCTAACAACGCACCGTGTAGATCGACTAGTTACCGCTATTTGAGAGAATGTATATATGCCACCGTATATTCCGCTAAAGCTTAAATTTTCTTAGGTTTGTGAGGACGTACGGAACGAGCATGCATCATATTCACTCATGACATTCATATTGCATTACTCCCTCCCTTATAATTGCTTATCCCAAGTATAAAGTGAAATCTCTCGGCAAGAAGTTAGAAGGAGAGGAATACCCAGAAATAGTCCAAGGTGTCTCTGATGTGGATAGTGATCACTTCGACGAGTAGTTCATTAGCAAGTCGCACTAGTTAATCTTTTGCAGTCATACTGGTAATGTATTTTAATTTGCTCCCTTCGGGATGCATAACGTTGGTGAAGTTTAAAACTTGTCATGTTGGAATGCACTGCATATGGCGCTAGTAATCTACTTGATGATGTGGTGATTGGAGAATGAATTATTGCCTCTGTTTATTGTATGAAGTTTTTATTCTCATCAGTAAATACAGTTTGGCATGATTATATTGTTCCTCTCCAATGTGCTGACATCATCAATAATTACTGGTTGCGCATTATGCAGATGCCTCGTACTCGCTCCACCGGTGCGAGAGATGATGATGATCTTCCGCCACCACCACCCACACCCACAGAACTTATAGCAATGCTTGCGGAAGGACAGCGCACTATGGCCGAGGCCCTTCGTACGATTGCGAATCGTGATGGCCGTGGTCCACGACAAGGACCGGATCCAAATCAATACAGTGATTTCAAGGATTTCCTTGACACGAAACCCCCAATCTTCAAGGAGGCTGAGGAGCCTCTACAAGCTGATGAGTGGTTAAATACTCTCGAGTAGAAGTTCCGTCTGCTCCGCTTGACTGAGGTGCTAAAAACTGAGTACGCATCGCACCAACTTCATGGGCCTACTGGCATCTGGTGGAGTCATCATCGGTCCACTATGCCTGCTAATGCCCAAATCACTTGGGATCAGTTCAAGTCTGCTTTCAGGGGAAATTACATTCCTCCTGGTCTTATGGCGATCAAACATACAGAGTTCATGAAGCTGACTCAGGGAAGCAAGAGCCTGAACGAATACATGCAAGCTTTCAATAACCTTGCAAGGTATGCTACCGAGTTTGTGGACACAGATGCCAAGAAGATTGCAAGCTTCAAGCGGGGACTTAGCCCCAAACTGATGAAGACCATGGGCAATTGCAAGTGCGCTCATTTTAATGAGTTTGTGAGTGATGCTTTATCGCAAGAGAACAACAATGCTGTATATGCGGCTTCGAAAAGTCGTAAGAGGGCCTATGAGGCGGGTGCCTCACAATCTAAGGCTCCCGTCGCACAAAGGACTCCATTCCATCCTCCAGCGTCAGTCGCCAAGTTTCGCCCACCGCAGAAGAAGAATCCCACCAAGACGGGGTTCTGCAAGGCATTTACAGTTGCTCTTCCCAAGGGCACTACCAGTCAGGGCAGTTCCAGGGCTCCACCAAGCAACATGCCATGCTGGAACTGCAACAAGACAGGCCACTGGGCAAGGGAATGCCCTTACCCTAAGAAGAATAATTACTAGGGTGGCCGTCAGGGACAAGTGAACCACACTAATATTACTGAGATTCCTTCAGGAGAGGTAGTGACTGCCGGTAAGTTTCTGATTGACCAACACCCCACAGTTGTACTATTTGATTCAGGTGCTTCGCATTCCTTCATTAGTCCATCATTTGCATCCAAGTTTATGCAGAAAACATATACTGTTGAGGGTGAGGGTTATTGTATTCGGGCTGCCAGTGGTATTATCCCAACCAAGCTGGTAGTTGGGGATGTACAATTTGTGATAGAGGGGCGAAGTTATTGGGTTGATCTGGTAATTTTACCGGGGCTAGGTATCGATGTGATATTGGCAATGAACTGGATGAGCCGTCATGGAGTGCTTATCGATACATCGACTAGAGTAGTTATGCTCAGAGATCCAAGCAATCAGGAGGGTTTTCTAGTACAGTTACCCAGGGACATCAATCTTTCTTGCATGACCAATGCAGTGCACGCAAAGTCTCTGGCAGATATCCCTGTCGTGTGACTTTCCGGATGTTTTTCCCGATGATTTGCTTAGATTGCCCCCGGATCGAGAAGTAGAATTCAAGATAGAGTTGCTTCCTGGTACAGCTCCCATCTCTAGAAGGCCATATAGAATGCCTCCCAATGAACTAGCTGAACTTAAGACCCAGTTGAATGAACTGCTAAGGAAAGGCCTTATCCGCCCTAGTTCATCTCCGTGGGGGTGCCCAGCCATCTTTGTGAAGAAGGATCAATCTCTACGCATGTGTGTAGATTATAGACCCTTGAATGCAGTTACAATCAAGAATAAGTACCCTCTGCCACGCATAGATATATTGTTTGATCAGTTATCTAAAGCAAAAGTCTTTTTCAGATTGATTTGAGATCTGGGTATCATCAAATCAAAATTCGGCCTGAGGATGTCCCAAAAACTGCATTCTCTACAAGATATGGTCTATATGAGTACCTGGTTATGTCTTTTGGATTGACTAATGCCCCCGCACATTTTATGTATCTGATGAATTCAGTGTTTATGCCCGAGTTGGACAAATTTGTGGTGGTATTTATAGATGACATCCTGGTCTATTCTGAGAATGAAGAAGATCATGTTGAACATTTGTGAGTGGTTCTTACTAGATTGCGAGAACACCATCTGTATGCAAAGTTCAGCAAATGTGAATTTTGGCTTCGTGAGGTACCTTTTCTTGGACACGTGTTGTCCGATGGTGGAATTATGGTTGATCCCACCAAGGTGCAAGAAGTATTGAACTGGAAGGCTCCCATCTCGGTGCACGAGGTTCAGAGTTTTCTGGGGTTGGTTGGCTATTATCATCACTTCATCCCGGATTTCTCTAAAATAGCCAAGCCTATGACTCGATTGCTGCAAAAAGACATGAAGTTTGTCTGGACTCCTGAGTGTGATGTGGCTTTCCATACCCTGTGAACTCTTCTAACATTGGCTCTGGTTTTGGCGCAACCAGATATCGAGAAACCTTTTGATGTGTTCTGTGATGCATTAGGTATTGGGTTAGGAGGTGTTCTTATGCAAGAGGGTAGAGTCATCGCTTATACCTCTCGCCAACTTCGGAAGCATGAAGTGAATTATCCAACGCATGACTTGGAACTCGCTGCAGTGGTTCATGCTTTGAAGGCTTGGAGACATTATCTACTTGGCAATGTGTGCAACATCTACACTGATCATAAAAGTCTCAAGTACATCTTCACTCAACTAGAGTTAAATATGCGTCAGAGAAGATGGCTCGAGTTGATCAAGGATTATAACATTCAAGTGCACTATCACCCTGGTAAGGCAAACATCATCACGGATGCCTTAAGCAAAAAGTCTCATTGCCACTCATTGATTGAGAGTGATGTCCATTTGTCAAAGCTCCTTCATCCTGCAGTCCTGCACAACATCACTGTCAGTTGTACTCTACAGAGTCAAATTATCGAGCTACAGAAGACAGATATAGGTGTGTTTCACATCAAGCGTAAGATGAAAGAGCAAGAAACCATACATTTTCGAGTAGATGAGGAAGGCGTGTTATGGTTCAAGGATAGGTTGGTAGTTCCGAAGGATAGAGAGCTTAGAAATCAAATCATATCCGAAGCTCATTCCTCTAAACTATCTATTCATCCTGGTAGTAGTAAAATGTATCATGATTTAAAGCCTCGATTTTGGTGGACCAAAATGAAGAAAGAGATAGCCGCTTATGTGGCTAGGTGTGACACTTGTTGTCGGGTCAAGGCTGTGCACATGAAAGCTGGATTACTTCAGCCACTCTCTATTCCAGGTTGGAAATGGGAAGAGATAAGTATGGATTTTATAGTTGGACTCCCTACCACACAGAGGAATTTTAACTCAATTTGGGTAATTGTGGACCGACTGACCAAGTCGGCACACTTCATTCCTGTCCGCATAGACTTTCGTCCAACTGACTACGTGGAGTTGTACTTCAACCAGATAGTCCAACTTCATGGGATCCCTCATACTATTGTCTCAGATAGAGGACCACAGTTCACTGCTCGCTTTTGGGAGCACTTGCACGGATTATTAGGGACTAAGCTCATAAGAAGTTCTGCCTATCATTCGCAAACCAATGGGCAAACTGAACGAGTGAATCAAATCTTAGAAGATATGTTGAGAGCGTGTGTCATCTCGGCTAAAGGCTCATGGGAAAAATGGTTACCCCTAGCTGAATTCTCATACAATAATAGTTATCAAGAGAGCATAAAGATGGCACCGTTCGAAGCTTTGTATGGTCGGAAGTGTAGAACCCCGTTGAACTGGGTAGAAGCCGGTGAAAGGAGATATTATGGAATTGATTTCGTTCAAGAAGCTGAAGAACAAGTCCATACTATCCAAACCCACATGGCCACAGCTCAAGCTAGGCAGAAAAGTTATGCTGATCGACGTAGGAAACCTATTGAGTTTGAAGTTGGAGACTTCGTTTATCTAAAAGTCTCACCTATGAAGAGTGTCCAATGCTTTGGTGTGAAGCGAAAACTTGCGCCGAGATATGTTGGTCCGTTTGAAATCATTGGACAAAGTGGTAAAGTGGCGTACAAGATTCAATTACCTCCTGAGATGAGTGCTATCTTCAATGTCTTTCATGTATCTCAATTGAAGAAATGTCTTCGCGTCCCTAAAGAGAGAGTTCCATTGGGGGATATCGAGTTAAAATCTGATTTGACCTTTGAAGAAAAGCCGGTTCGAGTGATTGACACTCGTGAGCGAGTGACTCAGAGTCGGTAGTCAAGTTCTACAAAGTCATGTGGAGCAATCAGGGTAGTGAACGCGATGCAACGTGGGAAAGGGAAGACTATTTGAGGGATGGTTATAAGGAATTCTATCAACAATGGTACGCTTTTCAAATTTTGGGATGAGATTTTTATAAGGGGGTTGGGCTGTAACACCCTAGGTGTTTGCCTTCCACATTTGCACTGCATTTCATGAACATGAGCATCATTCATCACTTTGTGAACTTATATCACATGCAACATGATTTCGAAACATTGCAACATGGTGTATATTTCATGTGTGTTGTCTCTTTTATGAAATATAAAGTGTGCAACACTTGAGTGCAACATGTGCCACTCACTTAGTGAAACAAGATTAGTTAATACTATACAACAAGATCATGAAACATGTGAAACATGACTATGAAACATTTGCAACATTCTTGTGTTTTTCATTGTTTCTGTATATATCTTGCTTGACTCTCATGTGACCAATGTATGGTGTGGCTAAAAATGCTTGTAAGTAACTTAGTTACACCTAAAATGTCATTTGGAACATTGTTCATGTTGATCATTTTGCCTAATTAGGTTTCCAATTCATGGTTGACCAATTTGGATCCCTAGAGCTCTTGTGTTTGACTGTTTAAAAAGTGTAGCTTAGGATGTTTGCATGTCTGGCCAACCTAAAGCAAAGTTGTAGCAAATTTAATAAGGAACAAAATTTGTTTTGAAGCCAAGTCATGAAAATGTGCACAACATGTTCAATTTGGGCCCACAAGCAAGAAATCAGGGCTGATTCTTCACTTAAGAATTTTTCTAAGTATTGATTGCAATTACAGTTTGATGGAGCTGACTTTGGCTCGATTTTACTCTGTATCTGTTGGGAATTAGTCCTTGGCACTTAAATAGAAATTGAAGATGGAAGTACGGGCTACAACTTTCATGTTCATTGTTTCCTCTAAAATGTCACGGTTTAGGAGTTAATCGGTGTCAAAGTTTGCCTGTCAGTCGGACTGGATGAACTCTGAATCACGTTTTCAGAAAACCTTCAGTAATCATGGCCGACCGGTTCAGAAAGGCGATGACGCGTGTGTGCCGCGCGTCGCCGCTCGCCTGAGCACGCTAGCCACGCGCCGTGGACGCCCTGGCACGGCCAGCCGTGTCTTGAGCACCCCGCGCGCCTGCCCGACGCACTCAACCGCTCCAGTTCGTCTTTCTTCGCCTCCACCGCGCGCTGCGCCAAGCAAGCAGCCGTCCGCCATTGCCTGCCGCACCTTCGCCTTCACCTAGCTTCCATGCCATTGCAAAAATGCGTTGCCCCATTCACCTAGAGCTTCGCCGTGATCCCCTTTACCATCTCCACCTCACCGTCGGGTCGATCGTGCCTCGGTAAGGGCGTATTCGCCGTTTTCCCCCACCGCAGCCATGGCGAGACCTCGCTGGCGTTGTCGCTCCACGCGGACAACCGCCACTGTGACCCTCCCGTCCCCTCCTCTGCCTTACGCTAGATCCTAGGTGCACTGCTGATGCTCGTAGCGCCTTCCGTCCTGGACGTAGCGCCGTAGCCTCGCCGGAGTTGGCTGTGCCGTGGCCGAGCGCCGCCGTGGCCATCGCCACCCCCGCTAGCAGCATCAGTAGCTGCAATAGAAGGTTCCCCTAGGTCCGCTTAGGTGAGGCGAACATGTTGGCACCTTTGCCTTAGCCGGAGAAGCCACCGGCGGCGAACTGCTCCACCAGCCGTTCCTTCTCCCCTGCCCTGTCTCGCTGACGCGCGGGTCCCTCTTGTCAGCGCCACGGCTGAGGCGGGAGCCCAGCGTGGGCTGCGCCATTGTCTGGGCTGTGCCAGCGCGTGTTCTTGGGCCACCGTTTCCTCGGGCCGGCCCAACATCAGTGAAATGGTTTCCTTATTTGTTTTGTTTAACTGTTTTTCACAGTTTGGTGTATAGATTCAAAAATATGTAACTCAAGTTTGGTAGATCCAAAGGATATGGTTCCAATTTTGTGAAGTTCCTAGTCATGTCTAGTATTTAACAAAAATATTATATGAGCACATGTTTTAGAAATTTTTGATGAATTAAATAGGAACTTGAAAAGTGTTTTTGAGTGCATGCAAACTTGTTTAAATCATATCTTGAGTTTCCTTGATCCAAAAATTGTGAAATTTTGTGGGTAAGCTAGTATTCCTTAGTAGAAGCTACGGTTAAAATTTGAGAGTCATTGCATGTGCAGTTTTTGAGTTATAGATTTTCTTTTTATCATTGGTAGATACTTGGGTGAATTTTAGTAAATTAATTATGAATCCTATGGCCATGAAACTTGGTATGTAGTATCTTGGTACCTTATAGATGCTAGGAAAAATATGAAATCAGTTGCTTGACACTTTTCACTAGGGTTTCCTAATTATGCCATTTTAAGCCGTTCTGCCTTACCATTTTTGTGTAGGCTGTTGTACTTACTGAAATGGTGTGAAATTTTTATGGTAGTCTACTTAGGGTATGTAGTGTCTACTGTAATTTTTGTAGAATTAATGGAGCAGTTTTCATATATGTTTACTATTTCCCCTAATTAATTAAATAAATTAAGAAATGTATTAAAATAAATGTTTTGGTGATGGACACCCTACTTTCTGGTGTTCTTGTGGTATGTGTCATATGTCAGTAAAGTTGGTTTTGTCCAATTAAGTGTTTATATCATAAGTTAATAATTAATTGTTTGCATTATGTCCCTCTGGACAAGATCTGGGGACTTTGGAAAGTTCCCTATGATATTTTAGTTTTCTGTGAATGAGATGAGTACAAAAGTTGTAGATAAATTAGGTAGCTAGGGCCTGTCAAAATTTGAGGGCATTTGGCCTAGTAGTTTAGAAACTACAGCTGTTTAAAGTTAGGTTGCAGTTTTTGCTTATTCTCTGCCTTGTGAGGATAGACCTTTGTTGATCGATGAGTTCGACCTGGTAAAGGTTTGAATCATGCTTTGAGGTCTGAAAATGTATTGTAGACAATTTTATAAGCTTTCCAGATTGTCTTGTTGCATATCATTTGGACTTATAAATCTCCAGTTATGGCTAGTTTACTGCACCGCTACATAGTAGTCATCTTGCTGAAATACAATTGCTTGAGTGTATGTGGTTGCAATGTTCTCGTTGATTGTTTAGGGGTTAGCCTAACTTGAGAATATGCTTAGGTGCAGGTGCTAGGTCATTAACGGAAGATGAGCAATTATACCTTAGGTTGTATAAACGTGGTAAGTGAAAGTGATTTGAATAGGGCTTAAGTTGGAATATGCTAACTACAGCGAACATGTGCATTCCCCGAGCATCCCTGACATTCGTACATGTGCATCCATGATATTTATCTTGCGCATTCATGCAATAGGTGTGCCGGAGGGAGTGACGTTGCTGGAGTTCGAGGGAGCCAACCAGGAGGAGGAACCCGAATTGCAGGAAGCCGACGAAGTAGTCGCCGCGGAGGAATTGCCCGAGTGCCCTAACCACCAGCCTTCCTTGTTCCTGAAAGGCAAGCCCCGGAGCATATTAAGCCTCCTATGTTTTCACAAATACATTGAGTATCTTTTATTGTTGATGATGCATTAAGTATAGGAATTGGTTGAAACCAATTGCTGCATTATATATCCTTCCTTGTCCAGATATCGCACTGGAATCCTATTTAAGTTCAGGAACAGGTTAAATGCTTAGCCATGCTTAGTGCGGTAGAAGTCAGGTGATTTCCTGTCACCTGCGAGCTTTAGGATGAGGTGGATCACGGTTGGCTATATTTGCTATCGTGGAAAAGAACCATGTGAATAATGAAATAAGACCAGGCGGGGTCTTGTGTAGGTTTGAACATAGTGACTCCGTTTGAGTCGTTTAAGGACCGATACGCTGTACGTCCTCATGTCATGTTGAACGCAACCTAACACTTAGCTGGCTGGATAAGTTGTTCCGACCGCGAAGCCTAGTAGCTCGATTCAGGCCTGGGAACGCGAGCAGTGGCGGCACTCTGGAGGTAGTAAGGATGTGCGGAGAGCCATTGGTATAAGTCCAAGGCGGGTTAGAGTCCCGAACAACCTTGGCAGAGTGGTTCTCTGAGAATGCCGATCTGTTCGGACCCGCGACTCCTGAATTGTACCAAAGGTGACTTGTTGCGACCCTGACGGGGAAGCAGGGTTTGTGTTTAGGAATACCCCTCCAGCTGGATAGGAATCGATTCGAATCGCCGTCTCTCTCAGATAGTGAGAACTTGACTGAGCAGCGGCAACGTAGATTCAATTAACTTAACAATATGGTTAAATGGATGATGATAAGGTTGCCACAATGAATACCTGATATGGTTATTAATGTTTGCACCCTAATAAAATGATTGCTTAGTACAGGTGCTAATATAGATGATAGGTTAATGGCTAAAAAGTTACTGCTAGTTCAGGTTAAGAGTTGATCATTATTACTTATGCTTTTCTGCAAAAAGAAAGTGTCAGCCAGCTCCACTACATTAAGCTATGCATAATCCTTGGTGTTATTTGTTTGGTTTTCGACAGGTAAGTCTAGCTGAGTACATTCCCGTACTTAGGGTTTATTCCCTCTTGTTGCAGATGACCTCCTATATCAGGGATTCTACAAGTATTGTCTCCACCCGGCGGGTGATGAGGACTAGATCATGGGCATGATCTCCTTTCTCTTATCTGAATGCTTTTGCGGTCTGTGATCAGCAAACCAGTATGTGTATTTGAACTCGGTGTGTGAGTTAAACTATTTACTTCCGCATGTTTTACAAGACTTGTTTTGTAATAACGATGACTCTGTGATGGTGTAATCTATTTGCGAATGTCTACGAAATGTTGTAACGTATGATATGTTATGTTGGATTACTGTGATCTTGGTTGTATGCAAGTTGGTTTGAAATCCTTCGAGATTTCGGGTGACTACCAGGTTTATATGGGCTCAAGTTCGAGAATTTGATCATTTTGGCGATTGTTTTTGTACTTGTGCTCTTATAAATTGCTCGGTTTCGCAACAAGATTAGCACTATCTCCAAATGTACCGAAATGAGCTTCCACTTGAGCCTCGTCACCTAGTGGTACCATCAGGTGCGACCAAAATGATTTCTGAGCCTATGGAACGTCTAGTGCAAACCATGCACCTATCTTGCACTGACGCTAACACTACCTCCAAATGGAAAGAAGAAAGATTCCACATGACCCACATCACCAAGGAGGTCTATTGGGTGCATCAAAAATGATTTCCTAGCCTATGGTATGTTCGACGCAAACCATGCACCTATCTTGCGTCAAGATTAGCACTATGTCCAAACGTAGCGAAATGAGCTTGCACTTGAGCCTCGTCACCTAGTGGTACCATCGAGTGCGACCAAAACGATTTTTGAGCCTATGGTACATCTAGTGCAAACTATGCACCTATCTTGCACCGACGCTAACACTACCTCCAAAAGAAAAGAAGAGAGATTCCACATGACCCACATCACCAAGGAGCTCCATCGGGTGCATGCAAAAAGATTTCTGAGCCTATGTTACGTTCGACGCAAACCGTGCACCTATCTTGCATCAAGATTAGCACTATCTCTAAATGTACCGAAATGAGCTTTCACTTGAGCCTCGTCACCTAGTGGTACCATCGGGTGCGACCAAAACGATTTCTGAGCCTATGGTACGTCTAGTGCAAACCATGCACCTATCTTGCACCGACGCTAACACTTCCTCCAAACACAAAGAAGAAAGATTCCACATGACCCACATCACCAAGGAGGTCCATTAGGTGCATAAAAAATGATTTCCTATCCTATGGTACGTTCGATGCAAACCGTGCACCTATCTTGCGTCAAGATTAGCACTATGTCCAAACATACCGAAATGAGCTTCCACTTGAGCCTCGTCACCTAGGGGTACCATCGGGTGGGACCAAAATGACTTTTGAGCCTATGGTACGTCTAGTGCAAACCATGCAACTATCTTGCACCAATGCTGACACTACCTCCAAATAGAAAGAGGAGAGATTCCACATGACCCACATCACCACAGAGGTCCATTGGGAGCATCAAAAATGATTTCCTAGCCTATGGTACGTTCGACGTAAACCGTGCACTTATCTTGCGTTAAGATTAGCACTATCTCTCAACAGAACAAAACGAGCTTCCACTTGAGCCTCGTCACCTAGGGGTACCATCGGTTGCGTCCAAAATGATCTCAGAGCTATGGTACGTCTAGCGCAAACCATGCACCTAGCTTGCTCCAACACTAACACTGTCTCCAAACGGAAAGAAGTGAGATTCCACATAACCCACATCACCTAGGAGTTCCATTGGGTGCATCCAAAATGATTTCCTAGCCTATGGTATGTTTGACGCAAACCGTGCACCTATCTTGCTTCAAGATTAGCACTATCTCCAAATGTACCGAAATGAGCTTCCACTTGAGCCTCGTCACCTAGTGGTACCATCGGGTGTGACCAAAACGATTTCTGAGCCTATGGAACATCTAGTGCAAACCATGCACCTATCTTGCACCGACACTAACACTACCTCCAAACGGAAAGAAGAAAGATTCCACATGACCCACATTACCAAGGAGGTCCATTGGGTGCATCAAAAATGATTTCCTAGCCTATGGTACATTCGACGCAAACCGTGCACCTATCTTGCATCAAGATTAGCACTATGTCCAAACGTACTGAAATGAGCTTCCACTTGAGCCTCGTCACCTAGTGGTACCATCGGGTATGACCAAAACAATTTTTGAGCCTATGATACGTCTAGTACAAACCATGCACCTATCTTGCACCGATGCTAACACTACCTCCAAACAGAAAGAAGAGAGATTCCACATGACCCACGTCACCAAGGAGCTCCATCGGGTGCATGCAAAATGATTTCCAAGCCTATGTTACACTCGACACAAACTGTGCACCTATCTTGCGTCAAGATTAGCACTATCTCTAAATGGAAAGAAGTGACATTCCACATGACCCACGTCACATAGGAGTTCCATTGGGTGCATCCAAAATGATTTCCTATCCTATGGTACGTTCAATGCAAACCATGCAACTATCTTGCATCAAGATTAGCACAATGTCCAAACGTACCAAAATGAGCTACCACTTGAGCCTCGTCACCTAGTGGTACCATCGGGTGCAACCGAAATGATTTCTGAGCCTATGGTATGTCTAGTGCAAACCATGCACCTATCTTGCACCGACGCTAACACTACCTCCAAACAGAAAGAGGAGAGATTCCACATGACCCACATCACCAAGGAGGTCCATTGGGTGCATCAAAAATGATTTCCTAGCCTATGGTACGTTCGACGCAAACCGTGCACTTATCTTGCGTCAAGATTAGCACTATCTCTAAACGGACCGAAATGAGCTTCCACTTGAGCCTCGTCACCTAGTGGTACCATCGAGTGCGACCAAAATGATTTCTAAGCCTATGGTACGTCTAGTGCAAACCATGCACCTATCTTGCACCGACGCTAACACTACCTCCAAACAGAAAGAGGAGAGATTCCAAATGACCCATTGGGAGCATCAAAAATGATTTCCTAGCCTATGGTACGTTTGACGCAAACCGTGCACTTATCTTGCATCAAAATTAGCACTATCTCTAAATGGACCGAAACGAGCTTCCACTTGAGCCTTGTCACCTTGTGGTACCATCGGTTGTGTCCAAAAGGATCTCAGAGCCTAGGGTACATCTAACGCAAACCATGCACCTAGCTTGCACCGACACTAACACTGTCTCCAAACAGAAAGAAGTGAGATTCCACATAACCCACGTCACCTAGGAGTTCCATTGGGTGCATCCAAAATGATTTCCTAGCCAATGGTATGTTCGACGCAAACCGTGCACCTATCTTGCGTCAAGATTAGCACTATCTCCAAATGTACCGAAATGAGATTCCAATTGAGCCTCGTCACCTAGTGCTACCATCGGGTGCGACCAAAACGATTTCTGAGCCTATGGTACATCTAGTGCAAACCAGGCACCTATCTTGCACCGACGCTAACACTACCTCCAAGCGGAAAGAAGAAAGATTCCACATGACCCACATCACCAAGGAGGTCCATTGGGTGCATCAAAAATGATTTCCTAGCCTATGGCACGTTCGACGCAAACCGTGCACCTATCTTGCATCAAGATTAGCACTATGTCCAAACATACCGACATGAGCTTCCACTTGAGCCTCGTCACCTAGTGGTCCCATCGGGTGCGGCCAAAATGATTTCTGAGCCTATGGTACGTCTAGTGTTAATCATGCACCTATCTTGCACCAACGCTAACACTACCTCCAAACAGAAAGAGGAGAGATTCCACATGACCCACATCATCAAGGAGCTCCATTGGGTGCATCAAAAATGATTTCCTAGCCTATGGAACATTCGACGCAAACCGTGCACTTATCTTATGTCAAGATTAGCACTATCTCTAAACGGACCAAAACGAGCTTTCACTTGAGCCTCGTCACCTAGTGGTACCATCGAGTGCGACCAAAACGATTTTTGAGCCTATGGTACGTCTAGTGCAAACCATGCACCTATCTTGCACCGACGCTAACACTACCTCCAAACGAAAAGAAGAGAGATTCGACATGACCCACATCACCAAGGAGCTCCATCGGGTGCATGCAAAATGATTTCCGAGCCTATGTTACGTTCGACGCAAACCGTGCACCTATCTTGCATCAAGATTAGCACTATCTCCAAATGTACCGAAATGAGCTTTCACTTGAGCCTCGTCACCTAGTGGTACCATCGGGTGCAACCAAAACAATTTGTGAGCCTATGGTACGTCTAGTGCAAACCATGCACCTATCGTGCACCGACGCTAACACTACCTCCAAACGGAAAGAAGAAAGATTCCACATGACCCACATCACCAAGGAGGTCCATTGGGTGCATCAAAAATGATTTCCTATCCTATGGTACGTTCGATGCAAACCATGCACCTATCTTGCGTCAAGATTAGCACTATGTCCAAACATACCAAAATGAGCTTCCACTTGAGCCTCATCACCTAGTGCTACCATCGGGTGCGACCAAAACAATTTTTGAGCCTATGGTACGTCTAGTGCAAACCATGCAACTATCTTGCGCCGACGCTAACACTACCTCCAAATAGAAAGAGGAGAAATTCCACATGACCCACATCACCACGGAGGTCCATTGGGAGCATCAAAAATGATTTCCTAGCCTATGGTACATTCGACGTAAACCGTGCACTTATCTTGCATCAAGATTAGCACTATCTCTCAACAGAACGAAATGAGCTTCCACTTGAGCCTCATCACCTAGGGGTACCATCGGTTGCGTCCAAAATGATCTCAGAGCTATGGTACGTCTAGCACAAACCATGCACCTAGCTTGCTTCGACACTAACACTATCTCCAAACAGAAAGAAGTGAGATTCCACATAACCCACGTCACCTAGGAGTTCCATTGGGTGCATCCAAAATGATTTCCTAGCCTATGGTATGTTTGACGCAAACCGTGCACCTATCTTGCATCAAGATTAGCACAATCTCCAAACATACCAAAAGGAGCTACCACTTGAACCTCGTCACCTAGTGGTACTATCGGGTGCGACCAAAATGATTTCTGAGCCTATGGTGCGTCTAGTGCAAACCATGCACCTATCTTGCACCGATGCTAACACTACCTTGAAACAGAAAGATGAGAGATTCCACATGACCCACATCACCAAGGAGGTCCATTGGGTGCATCAAAAATGATTTCCTAGCCTATGGTATGTTCGACGCAAACCATGCACTTATCTTGCGTCAAGATTAACACTATCTCTAAACAGACCGAAACAAGCTTCCACTTGAGCCTTGTCACCTAGTGGTACCATCGGTTGCGTCCAAAATGATCTCAGAGCCTATGGTACGTCTAGCGCAAACCATGCACCTATCTTACACCGACGCTAACACTACCGCCAAACGGAAAGAAGAAAGATTCCATATGACCCACATCACCAAGGAGGTCCTTTGGGTGCATCAAAAATGATTTCCTAGCCTATGGTACATTCGACGCAAACTATGCTCCTATCTTGCGTCAAGATTAGCACTATGTCCAAACATACAGAAATGAGCTTCCACTTGAGCCTCGTCACCTAGTGGTACCATCGGGTACGACCAAAATGATTTTTTAGCCTATGATACATCTAGTACAAACCATGCACCTATCTTGCACCGACGCTAACACTACCTCCAAACAGAAAGAAGAGAGATTCCACATGACCCATGTCACTAAGGAGCTCCATCGGGTGCATGCAAAATGATTTCCGAGCCTATGTTACGCTCGACACAAACCGTGCACCTATCTTGCGTCAAGATTAGCACTATCTCTAAATGGAAAGAAGTGACATTCCACATGACCCACGTCACATAGGAGTTCCATTGGGTGCATCCAAAATGATTTCCTATCCTATGGTACGTTCGATGCAAACCATGCAACTATCTTACGTCAGGATTAGCACAATGTCCAAACGTACGAAAATGAGCTACCACTTGAGCCTCATCACCTAGTGGTACCATCGGGTGCGACCGAAATGATTTCTGAGCCTATGGTACGTCTAGTGCAAACCATGCACCAATCTTGCACCGACGCTAACACTACCTCCAAACAGAAAGAGGAGAGATTCCACATGACCCACATCACCAAGGAGGTCCATTGGGTGCATCAAAAATGATTTCCTAGCCTATGGTACGTTCGACGCAAACCGTGCACTTATCTTGCGTCAACATTAGCACTATCTCTAAACGGACCGAAACGAGCTTCCACTTGAGCCTCGTCACCTAGTGGTACCATCGAGTGCGACCAAAATGATTTATGAGCCTATGGTACGTCTAGTGCAAACCATGCACCTATCTTGCACCGACGCTAACACTACCTCCAAACAGAAAGAGGAGAGATTCCAAATGACCCATTGGGAGCATCAAAAATGATTTCCTAGCCTATGGTACGTTCGACGCAAACCGTGCACTTATCTTGCGTCAAGATTAGCACTATCTCTAAACGGACCGAAATGAGCTTCCACTTGAGCCTCGTCACCTAGTGGTACCATCGGTTGCATCCAAAAGGATCTCAGAGCCTATGGTACATCTAGCGCAAACCATGCACCTAGCTTGCACCGACACTAACACTGTCTCCAAACAGAAAGAAGTGAGATTCCACATAACCCACGTCACCTAGGAGTTCCATTAGGTGCATCCAAAATGATTTCCTAGCCAATGGTATGTTCGACGCAAACCGTGCACCTATCTTGCGTCAAGATTAGCACTATCTCCAAATGTACCGAAATGAGCTTCCAATTGAGCCTCATCACCTAGTGCTACCATCGGGTGCGACCAAAACGATTTCTGAGCCTATGGTACGTCTAGTGCAAACCAGGCACCTATCTTGCACCGACGCTAACACTACCTCCAATTGGAAAGAAGAAAGATTCCACATGACCCACATCACCAAGGAGGTCCATTGGGTGCATCAAAAATGATTTCCTAGCCTATGGCACTTTCGACGCAAACCGTGCACCTATCTTCCGTCAAGATTAGCACTATGTCCAAACATACCGAAATGAGCTTCCACTTGAGCCTCGTCACCTAGTGGTCCCATCGGGTGTGGCCAAAATGATTTCTGAACCTATGGTACGTCTAGTGCAAACCATGCACCTATCTTGCACAAACGCTAACACTACATCCAAACAGAAAGAGGAGAGATTCCACATGACCCACATCATCAAGGAGCTCCATTGGGTGCATCAAAAATGATTTCCTAGCCTACGGAACGTTCGACGCAAACCGTGCAATTATCTTGCGTCAAGATTAGCACTATCTCTAAACGGACCGAAACGAGCTTCCACTTGAGCCTCGTCACCTAGTGGTACCATCGGTTGCGACCAAAATGATCTCAGAGCCTATGGTACGTCTAGCGCAAACCATCCACCTAGCTTGCACTGACACTAATACTGTCTCCAAACAGAAAGAAGTGAGATTCCACATAACCCACGTCACCTAGGAGTTCCATTGGGTGCATCCAAAATGATTTCCTAGCCTATGGTATGTTCGACGCAAACCGTGCACCTATCTTGTGTCAAGATTAGCACTATCTCCAAATGTACCGAAATGAGCTTCCACTTGAGCCTCGTCACCTAGTGGTACCATCAGGTGCGACCAAAATGATTTCTGAGCCTATGGTACGTCTAGTGCAAACCATGCACCTATCTTGCACCGACGCTAACACTACCTCCAAACAGAAAGAGGAGAGATTCCACATGACCCACATCACCAAGGAGCTCCATTGGGTGCATCAAAAATGATTTCCTAGCCTATGATACGTTCGACGCAAACCCGGCACTTATCTTGCGTCAAGATTAGCACTATCTCTAAACGGACCGAAACGAGCTTCCACTTGAGCCTCATCACCTAGTGGTACCATCGGTTGCGACCAAAACGATCTCAGAGCCTATGGTACATCTAGCGCAAACCATGCACCTAGCTTGCATCGACACTAACACTGTCTCCAAACGGAAAGAAGTGAGATTCCACATAACCCACATCACCTAGGAGTTCCATTGGGTGCATCCAAAATGATTTCCTAGCCTATGGTATGTTCGACGTAAACCGTGCACCTATCTTGTGTCAAGATTAGCACTATCTCCAAATGTACCAAAATGAGCTTCCACTTGAGCCTCGTCACCTAGTGGTACCATCGGGTGCGACCAAAACGATTTCTGAGCATATGGTACGTCTAGTGCAAACCATGCACCTATCTTGGACCCACGCAAACAGTACCTCCAAATGGAAAGAAGAAAGATTCCACATGATCCACGTCACCAAGGAGCTCCATCGGGTGCATCAAAAATGATTTCCTAGCCTATGGTATGTTCGATGCAAACTGTGCACCTATCTTGCGTCAAGATTAGCACTATGTCCAAACATACCGAAATGAGCTTCCACTTGAGCCTCGTCACCTAGTGGTACCATCGGGTGCGACCAAAATGATTTTTGTGCCTATGGTACGTCTAGTGCAAACCATGCACCTATCTTGCACCGACGCTAACACTACCTCCAAATAGAAAGAAGAGAGATTCCACAAGACCCACGTCACCAAGGAGCTCCATCGGGTGCATGCAAAATGATTTCCGAGCCTATGTTACGCTCAACGCAAACCGTGCACCTATCTTGCGTCAAGATTAGCACTATCTCTAAACAGAAAGAAGTGACATTCCACATGACCCACGTCACCCAGGAGTTCCATTGGGTGCATCCAAAATGATTTCCTATCCTATGGTACGTTCGACGCAAACCGTGCACCTATCTTGCATCAAGATTAGCACAATGTCCAAACGTACCAAAATGAGCTACCACTTGAAGCTCGTCACCTAGTGGTACCATCGGGTGCGACCAAAACGATTTCTGAGCCTATGGTGCGTCTAGTGCAAACCATGCACCTATCTTGCACCGACGCTAACACTACCTTGAAACAGAAAGATGAGGGATTCCACATGACCCACATCACCAAGGAGGTCCATTGGGTGCATCAAAAATGATTTCCTAGCCTATGGTACGTTCGACGCAAACCATGCACTTATCTTGCGTCAAGATTAACACTATCTCTAAACGGACCGAAACAAGCTTCCACTTGAGCCTTGTCACCTAGTGGTACCATCGGTTGCGTCCAAAATGATCTCAGAGCTTATGGTACATCTAGCGCAAACCATGCACCTAGCTTGCTCCGACACTAAAACTGTCTCCAAATGGAAAGAATTGAGATTCCACAAAACCCATGTTACCGAAGAGTTCCATTGGGTGCATCCAAAATGATTTCCTATCCTATGGTACGTTCAACGCAAACCGTGCACCTATCTTGCGTCAAGATTAGCACTATGTCCAAACATACCGAAATGAGCTTCCACTTGAGCCTTGTCACCTAGTGGTACCATCGGGTGCGACCAAAACGATTTCTGAGCATATGGTACGTCTAGTGCAAACCATGCACCTATCTTGCACCCACGCTAACACTACCTCCAAATGGAAAGAAGAAAGATTCCACATGATCCACGTCACCAAGGAGCTCCATCGGGTGCATAAAAAATGATTTCCTAGCCTATGGTATGTTCGACACAAACCGTGCACCTATCTTGCGTCAAGATTAGCACTATGTCCAAACATACCAAAATGAGCTTCCACTTGAGCCTCGTCACCTAGTGGTACCATCAGGTGCGACCAAAATGAATTTTGAGCCTATGGTACGTCTAGTGCAAACCATGCACCTATCTTGCACCGACGCTAACACTACCTCCAAATAGAAAGAAGAGAGATTTCACATGACCCACATCACCAAGGAGCTCCATCGGGTGCATGCAAAATGATTTCCGAGCCTATGTTACGCTCAACGCAAACCGTGCACCTATCTTGCGTCAAGATTAGCACTATCTCTAAACAGAAAGAAGTGACATTCCACATGACCTACATTACCTAGGAGTTCTATTGGGTGCATCCAAAATGATTTCCAATCCTATGGTACGTTTGACGCAAACCGTGCACCTATCTTGCATCAAGATTAGCACAATGTCCAACCATACCAAAATGAGCTACCACTTGAACCTCGTCGCCTAGTGGTACCATCGGGTGCGACCAAAACGATTTCTGAGCCTATGGTGCATCTAGTACAAACCATGCACCTATATTGCACCGACGCTAACACTACCTCGAAACAGAAAGATGAGAGATTCCACATGACCCACATCACCAAGGAGGTCCATTGGGTGCATCAAAAATGATTTCCTAGCCTATGGTACGTTCGACGCAAACCATGCACTTATCTTGCGTCAATATTAACACTATCTCTAAACGGACCGAAACAAGCTTCCACTTGAGCCTTGTCACCTAGTGGTACCATCGGTTGCGTCCAAAACGATCTCAGAGCCTATGGTACGTCTAGCGCAAACCATGCACCTAGCTTGCTCCGACACTAAAACTGTCTCCAAATGGAAAGAATTGAGATTCCATAAAACCCACGTTACCAAAGAGTTCCATTGGGTGCATCCAAAATGATTTCCTATCCTATGGTACGTTCGACGCAAACCGTGCACCTATCTTGCGTCAAGATTAGCACTATGTCCAAACATACCGAAATGATCTTCCACTTGAGCCTCGTCACCTAGTGGTACCATCGGGTGCGACCAAAACAATTTTTGAGCCTATGGTACGTCTAGTGCAAACCATGCACCTATCTTGCACCGACGCTAACACTACCTCCAAACGGAAAGAAGAGAGATTCCACATGATCCACGTCACCAAGGAGCTCCATCGGGTGCATGCAAAATGATTTCCGAGCCTATGTTACGCTCGACGCAAACCGTGCACCTATCTTGCATCAAGATTAGCACTATCTCTAAACAGAAAGAAGTGACATTCCACATGACCCATGTCACCTAGGAGTTCCATTATGTGCATCCAAAATGATTTCCTATCCTATGGTATGTTCGATGCGGAAAGAAGAAAGATTCCACATGACCCACATCACCAAGGAGGTCCATTGGGTGCATCAAAAATGATTTCTTAGCCTAAGGTACGTTCGACGCAAACCATACACCTATCTTGCGTCAAGATTAGCACTATGTCCATACATACCGAAATGAGCTTCCTCTTGAGCGTCGTCACCTAGTGGTCCCATCGGGTGTGACCAAAATGATTTTTGAGCCTATGGTACATCTAGTGCAAACCATGCACCTATCTGGCACTGATGCTAACACTACCTCCAAACGGAAAGAAGAAAGATTCCACACGACCCACATCACCAAGGAGGTCCATTGGGTGCATCAAAAATGATTTCCTAGCCTATGGTACGTTCGACGCAAACCGTGCACCTATCTTGCATCAAGATTAGCACTATGTCCAAACATACTGAAATGAGCTTCCACTTGAGCCTCGTCACCTAGTGGTACCATCGGGTGCGACCAAAACGATTTCTGAGCACATGGTACGTCTAGTGCAAACCATGCACCTATCTTGCACCCACGCTAACACTACCTCCAAATGGAAAGAAGAAAGATTCCACATGATCCACGTCACCAAGGAGCTCCATCGGGTGCATAAAAAATGATTTCCTAGCCTATGGTATGTTCGACGCAAACCGTGCACCTATCTTGCGTCAAGATTAGCACTGTGTCCAAACATACCGAAATGAGCTTCCACTTGAGCCTCGTCACCTAGTGGTACCATCAGGTGCGACCAAAATGAATTTTGAGCCTATGGTACGTCTAGTGCAAACCATGCACCTATCTTGCACCGATGCTAACACTACCTCCAAATAGAAAGAAGAGAGATTCCACATGACCCACGTCACCAAGGAGCTCCATCGGGTGCATGCAAAATGATTTCCGAGCCTATGTTACGCTCAACGCAAACCGTGCACCTATCTTGCGTCAAGATTAGCACTATCTCTAAACAGAAAGAAGTGACATTCCACATGACCCACATTACCTAGGAGTTCCATTGGGTGCATCCAAAATGATTTCCAATCCTATGGTACGTTCGACGCAAACCGTGCACCTATCTTGCATCAAGATTAGCACAATGTCCAACCGTACCAAAATGAGCTACCACTTGAACCTCGTCGCCTAGTGGTACCATCGGGTGCGACCAAAACGATTTCTGAGCCTATGGTGCATCTAGTACAAACCATGCACCTATATTGCACCGACGCTAACACTACCTCGAAACAGAAAGATGAGAGATTCCACATGACCCACATCACCAAGGAGGTCCATTGGGTGCATCAAAAATGATTTCCTAGCCTATGGTACGTTCGACGCAAACCATGCACTTATCTTGCGTCAATATTAACACTATCTCTAAACGGACCGAAACAAGCTTCCACTTGAGCCTTGTCACCTAGTGGTACCATCGGTTGCGTCCAAAACGATCTCAGAGCCTATGGTACGTCTAGCGCAAACCATGCACCTAGCTTGCTCCGACACTAAAACTGTCTCCAAATGGAAAGAATTGAGATTCCATAAAACCCACGTTACCAAAGAGTTCCATTGGGTGCATCCAAAATGATTTCCTATCCTATGGTACGTTCGACGCAAACCGTGCACCTATCTTGCGTCAAGATTAGCACTATGTCCAAACATACCGAAATGATCTTCCACTTGAGCCTCGTCACCTAGTGGTACCATCGGGTGCGACCAAAACAATTTTTGAGCCTATGGTACGTCTAGTGCAAACCATGCACCTATCTTGCACCGACGCTAACACTACCTCCAAACGGAAAGAAGAGAGATTCCACATGATCCACGTCACCAAGGAGCTCCATCGGGTGCATGCAAAATGATTTCCGAGCCTATGTTATGCTCGACGCAAACCGTGCACCTATCTTGCATCAAGATTAGCACTATCTCTAAATAGAAAGAAGTGACATTCCACATGACCCATGTCACCTAGGAGTTCCATTATGTGCGTCCAAAATGATTTCCTATCCTATGGTATGTTCGATGCGGAAAGAAGAAAGATTCCACATGACCCACATCACCAAGGAGGTCCATTGGGTGCATCAAAAATGATTTCTTAGCCTAAGGTACGTTCGACGCAAACCATACACCTATCTTGCATCAAGATTAGCACTATGTCCATACATACCGAAATGAGCTTCCTCTTGAGCCTTGTCACCTAGTGGTCCCATCGGGTGTGACCAAAATGATTTTTGAGCCTATGGTACATCTAGTGCAAACCATGCACCTATCTAGCACTGATGCTAACACTACCTCCAAACAGAAAGAAGAAAGATTCCACATGACCCACATCACCAAGGAGGTCCATTGGGTGCATCAAAAATGATTTCCTAGCCTATGGTACGTTCGACGCAAACCGTGCACCTATCTTGCATCAAGATTAGCACTATGTCCAAACATACTGAAATGAGCTTCCACTTGAGCCTCGTCACCTAGTGGTACCATCGGGTGCGACCAAAATGATTTCTGAGCATATGGTACGTCTAGTGCAAACTATGCACCTATCTTGCACCCACGCTAACACTACCTCCAAATGGAAAGAAGAAAGATTCCACATGATCCACGTCACCAAGGAGCTCCATCGGGTGCATCAAAAATGATTTCCTAGCCTATGGTATGTTCGACGCAAACCGTGCACCTATCTTGCGTCAAGATTAGCACTATGTCCAAACATACCGAAATGAGCTTCCACTTGAGCCTCGTCACCTAGTGGTACCATCGGGTGCGACCAAAATGATTTTTGAGCCTATGGTACGTCTAGTGCAAACCAAGCACCTATCTTGAACCGACGCTAACACTACCTCCAAATAGAAAGAAGAGAGATTCCACATGACCCACGTCACCAAGGAGCTCCATCGGGTGCATGCAAAATGATTTTCGAGCCTATGTTACGCTCAACGCAAACCGTGCACCTATCTTGCGTCAAGATTAGCACTATCTCTAAACAGAAAGAAGTGACATTCCACATGACCCACGTCACCTAGGAGTTCTATTGGGTGCATCCAAAAAGATTTCCTATCCTATGGTACGTTTGACGCAAACTGTGCACCTATCTTGCATCAAGATTAGCACAATGTCCAAACATACCAAAAGGAGCTACCACTTGAACCTCGTCACCTAGTGGTACTATCGGGTGCGACCAAAATGATTTCTGAGCCTATGGTGCGTCTAGTGCAAACCATGCACCTATCTTGCACCGATGCTAACACTACCTTGAAACAGAAAGATGAGAGATTCCACATGACCCACATCACCAAGGAGGTCCATTGGGTGCATCAAAAATGATTTCCTAGCCTATGGTATGTTCGACGCAAACCATGCACTTATCTTGCGTCAAGATTAACACTATCTCTAAACAGACCGAAACAAGCTTCCACTTGAGCCTTGTCACCTAGTGGTACCATCGGTTGCGTCCAAAATGATCTCAGAGCCTATGGTACGTCTAGCGCAAACCATGCACCTATCTTACACCGACGCTAACACTACCGCCAAACGGAAAGAAGAAAGATTCCATATGACCCACATCACCAAGGAGGTCCTTTGGGTGCATCTAAAATGATTTCCTAGCCTATGGTACATTCGACGCAAACTATGCTCCTATCTTGCGTCAAGATTAGCACTATGTCCAAACATACAGAAATGAGCTTCCACTTGAGCCTCGTCACCTAGTGGTACCATCGGGTACGACCAAAATGATTTTTTAGCCTATGATACATCTAGTACAAACCATGCACCTATCTTGCACCGACGCTAATACTACCTCCAAACAGAAAGAAGAGAGTTTCCACATGACCCATGTCACTAAGGAGCTCCATCGGGTGCATGCAAAATGATTTCCGAGCCTATGTTACGCTCGACACAAACCGTGCACCTATCTTGCGTCAAGATTAGCACTATCTCTAAATGGAAAGAAGTGACATTCCACATGACCCACGTCACATAGGAGTTCCATTGGGTGCATCCAAAATGATTTCCTATCCTATGGTACGTTCGATGCAAACCATGCAACTATCTTGCGTCAAGATTAGCACAATGTCCAAACGTACCAAAATGAGCTACCACTTGAGCCTCATCACCTAGTGGTACCATCGGGTGCGACCGAAATGATTTCTGAGCCTATGGTACGTCTAGTGCAAACCATGCACCAATCTTGCACCGACGCTAACACTACCTCCAAACAGAAAGAGGAGAGATTCCACATGACCCACATCACCAAGGAGGTCCATTGGGTGCATCAAAAATGATTTCCTAGCCTATGGTACGTTCGACGCAAACCGTGCACTTATCTTGCGTCAACATTAGCACTATCTCTAAACGGACCGAAACGAGCTTCCACTTGAGCCTCGTCACCTAGTGGTACCATCGAGTGTGACCAAAATGATTTCTGAGCCTATGGTACGTCTAGTGCAAACCATGCACCTATCTTGCACCGACGCTAACACTACCTCCAAACAGAAAGAGGAGAGATTCCAAATGACCCATTGGGAGCATCAAAAATGATTTCCTAGCCTATGGTACGTTCGACGCAAACCGTGCACTTATCTTGCGTCAAGATTAGCACTATCTCTAAACGGACCGAAATGAGCTTCCACTTGAGCCTCGTCACCTAGTGGTACCATCGGTTGCATCCAAAAGGATCTCAGAGCCTATGGTACATCTAGCGCAAACCATGCACCTAGCTTGCACCGACACTAACACTGTCTCCAAACAGAAAGAAGTGAGATTCCACATAACCCACGTCACCTAGGAGTTCCATTAGGTGCATCCAAAATGATTTCCTAGCCAATGGTATGTTCGACGCAAACCGTGCACCTATCTTGCGTCAAGATTAGCACTATCTCCAAATGTACCGAAATGAGCTTCCAATTGAGCCTCATCACCTAGTGCTACCATCGGGTGCGACCAAAACGATTTCTGAGCCTATGGTATATCTAGTGCAAACCAGGCACCTATCTTGCACCGACGCTAACACTACCTCCAAGTGGAAAGAAGAAAGATTCCACATGACCCACATCACCAAGGAGGTCCATTGGGTGCATCAAAAATGATTTCCTAGCCTATGGCACTTTCGACGCAAACCGTGCACCTATCTTTCGTCAAGATTAGCACTATGCCCAAACATACCGAAATGAGCTTCCACTTGAGCCTCGTCACCTAGTGGTCCCATCGGGTGCGGCCAAAATGATTTCTGAACCTATGGTACGTCTAGTGCAAACCATGCACCTATCTTGCACAAACGCTAACACTACATCCAAACAGAAAGAGGAGAGATTCCACATGACCCACATCATCAAGGAGCTCCATTGGGTGCATCAAAAATGATTTCCTAGCCTATGGAACGTTCGACGCAAACCGTGCAACTATCTTGCGTCAAGATTAGCACTATCTCTAAACGGACCGAAACGAGCTTCCACTTGAGCCTCGTCACCTAGTGGTACCATCGGTTGCGACCAAAATGATCTCAGAGCCTATGGTACGTCTAGCGCAAACCATCCACCTAGCTTGCACTGACACTAACACTGTCTCCAAACAGAAAGAAGTGAGATTCCACATAACCCACGTCACCTAGGAGTTCCATTGGGTGCATCCAAAATGATTTCCTAGCCTATGGTATGTTCGACGCAAACCGTGCACCTATCTTGTGTCAAGATTAGCACTATCTCCAAATGTACCGAAATGAGCTTCCACTTGAGCCTCGTCACCTAGTGGTACCATCAGGTGCGACCAAAATGATTTCTGAGCCTATGGTACGTCTAGTGCAAACCATGCACCTATCTTGCACCGACGCTAACACTACATCCAAGCGGAAAGAAGAAAGATTCCACATGACCCACATCACCAAGGAGGTCCATTGGGTGCATCAAAAATGATTTCTTAGCCTAAGGTACATTCAACGCAAACCATACACCTATCTTGCGTCAAGATTAGCACTATGTCCAAACATACCGAAATGAGCTTCCACTTGAGCCTCGTCACCTAGTGGTCCCATCGGGTGCGGCCAAAATGATTTCTAAGCCTATGGTACGTCTAGTGCAAACCATGCACCTATCTTGCACCGACGCTAACACTACCTCCAAACAGAAAGAGGAGAGATTCCACATGACCCACATCACCAAGGAGCTCCATTGGGTGCATCAAAAATGATTTCCTAGCCTATGATACGTTCGACGCAAACCCTGCACTTATCTTGCGTCAAGATTAGCACTATCTCTAAACGGACCGAAATGAGCTTCCACTTGAGCCTCGTCACCTAGTGGTACCATCGGTTGCGACCAAAATGATCTCAGAGGCTATGGTACGTCTAGCGCAAACCATGCACCTAGCTTGCATCGACACTAACACTGTCTCCAAACGGAAAGAAGTGAGATTCTACATAACCCACATAACCTAGGAGTTCCATTGGGTGCATCCAAAATGATTTCCTAGCCTATGGTATGTTCGACGTAAACCGTGCACCTATCTTGCGTCAAGATTAGCACTATCTCCAAATGTACCAAAATGAGCTTCCACTTGAGCCTCGTCACCTAGTGGTACCATCGGGTGCGACCAAAACGATTTCTGAGCATATGGTACGTCTAGTGCAAACCATGCACCTATCTTGGACCCACGCAAACACTACCTCCAAATGGAAAGAAGAAAGATTCCACATGATCCACGTCACCAAGGAGCTCCATCGGGTGCATCAAAAATGATTTCCTAGCCTATGGTATGTTCGATGCAAACCGTGCACCTATCTTGCGTCAAGATTAGCACTATGTCCAAACATACCGAAATGAGCTTCCACTTGAGCCTCGTCACCTAGTGGTACCATCGGGTGCGACCAAAATGATTTTTGTGCCTATGGTACGTCTAGTGCAAACCATGCACCTATCTTGCACCGACGCTAACACTACCTCCATATAGAAAGAAGAGAGATTCCACATGACCCACGTCACCAAGGAGCTCCATCGGGTGGATGCAAAATGATTTCCGAGCCTATGTTACGCTCAACGCAAACCGTGCACCTATCTTGCGTCAAGATTAGCACTATCTCTAAACAGAAAGAAGTGACATTCCACATGACCCACATCACCTAGGAGTTCCATTGGGTGCATCCAAAATGATTTCCTATCCTATGGTACATTCGACGCAAACCGTGCACCTATCTTGCATCAAGATTAGCACAATGTCCAAACGTACCAAAATGAGCTACCACTTGAACCTCGTCACCTAGTGGTACCATCGGGTGCGACCAAAACGATTTCTGAGCCTATGGTGCGTCTAGTGCAAACCATGCACCTATCTTGCACCGACGCTAACACTACCTTAAAACAGAAAGATGAGGGATTCCACATGACCCACATCACCAAGGAGGTCCATTGGGTGCATCAAAAATGATTTCCTAGCCTATGGTACGTTCGACGCAAACCATGCACTTATCTTGCGTCAAGATTAACACTATCTCTAAACGGACCGAAACAAGCTTCCACTTGAGCCTTGTCACCTAGTGGTACCATCGGTTGCGTCCAAAATGATCTCAGAGCTTATGGTACATCTAGCGCAAACCATGCACCTAGCTTGCTCCGACACTAAAACTGTCTCCAAATGGAAAGAATTGAGATTCCACAAAACCCACGTTACCGAAGAGTTCCATTGGGTGCATCCAAAATGATTTCCTATCCTATGGTACGTTCAACGCAAACCGTGCACCTATCTTGCGTCAAGATTAGCACTATGTCCAAACATACCGAAATGAGCATCCACTTGAGCCTCATCACCTAGTGGTACCATCGGGTGCGACCAAAACAATTTCTGAGTATATGGTACGTCTAGTGCAAACCATGCACCTATCTTGCACCCACGCTAACACTACCTCCAAATGGAAAGAAGAAAGATTCCATATGATCCACGTCACCAAGGAGCTCCATCGGGTGCATAAAAAATGATTTCCTAGCCTATGGTATGTTCGACGCAAACCATGCACCTATCTTGCGTCAAGATTAGCACTATGTCCAAACATACCGAAATGAGCTTCCACTTGAGCCTCGTCACCTAGTGGTACCATCAGGTGCGACCAAAATGAATTTTGAGCCTATGGTACGTCTAGTGCAAACCATGCACCTATCTTGCACCGACGCTAACACTACCTCCAAATAGAAAGAAGAGAGATTCCACATGACCCACGTCACCAAGGAGCTCCATCAGGTGCATGCAAAATGATTTCCGAGCCTATGTTACGCTCAACGCAAACTGTGCACCTATCTTGCGTCAAGATTAGCACTATCTCTAAACAGAAAGAAGTGACATTCCACATGACCCACATTACCTAGGAGTTCCATTGGGTGCATCCAAAATGATTTCCAATCCTATGGTACGTTCGACGCAAACCGTGCACCTATCTTGCATCAAGATTAGCACAATGTCCAACCGTACCAAAATGAGCTACCACTTGAACCTCGTCGCCTAGTGGTACCATCGGGTGCGACCAAAACGATTTCTGAGCCTATGGTGCATCTAGTACAAACCATGCACCTATATTGCACCGATGCTAACACTACCTCGAAACAGAAAGATGAGAGATTCCACATGACCCACATCACCAAGGAGGTCCATTGGGTGCATCAAAAATGATTTCCTAGCCTATGGTACGTTCGACGCAAACCATGCACTTATCTTGCGTCAATATTAACACTATCTCTAAACGGATCGAAACAAGCTTCCACTTGAGCCTTGTCACCTAGTGGTACCATCGGTTGCGTCCAAAACGATCTCAGAGCCTATGGTACGTCTAGCGCAAACCATGCACCTAGCTTGCTCCGACACTAAAACTGTCTCCAAATGGAAAGAATTGAGATTCCATAAAACCCACGTTACCAAAGAGTTCCATTGGGTGCATCCAAAATGATTTCCTATCCTATGGTACGTTCGACGCAAACCGTGCACCTATCTTGCGTCAAGATTAGCACTATGTCCAAACATACCGAAATGATCTTCCACTTGAGCCTCGTCACCTAGTGGTACCATCGGGTGCGACCAAAACAATTTTTGAGCCTATGGTACGTCTAGTGCAAACCATGCACCTATCTTGCACCGACGCTAACACTACCTCCAAACGGAAAGAAGAGAGATTCCACATGATCCACGTCACCAAGGAGCTCCATCGGGTGCATGCAAAATGATTTCCGAGCCTATGTTACGCTCGACGCAAACCGTACACCTATCTTGCATCAAGATTAGCACTATCTCTAAACAGAAAGAAGTGACATTCCACATGACCCATGTCACCTAGGAGTTCCATTATGTGCATCCAAAATGATTTCCTATCCTATGGTATGTTCGACGCAAACCGTGCACCTATCTTGCATCAAGATTAGCACTATGTCCAAACGTACCAAAATGAGCTACCACTTGAGCCTCGTCACCTAGTGGTACCATTGGGTGCGACCAAAACGATTTCTGAGCCTATGGTGCGTCTAGTACAAACCATGCACCTATCTTGCACCAATGCTAACACTACCTTGAAACAGAAAGAGGAGAGATTCCACATGACCCACATCACCAAGGAGGTCCATTGGGTGCATCAAAAATGATTTCCTAGCCTATGGTACGTTCGACGCAAACCATGCACTTATCTTGCGTCAAGATTAGCACTATCTCTAAACGGACCGAAACGAGCTTCCACTTGAGTCTCGTCACCTAGTGGTACCATCAGTTGCGTCGAAAACAATCTTAGAGCCTATGGATCTAGCGCAAACCACGCACCTAGCTTGCTCCGACACTAACACTGTCTACAAACAGAAAGAATTGAGATTCCACATAACCCAAGTTGCCGAAAAGTTCCATTGGGTGCATCCAAAATGATTTCCTATCCTATGGTACGTTCGACGCAAACTGTGCACCGATCTTGCATCAAGATTATCACTATGTCCAAACATACCAAAATGAGCTTCCACTTGAGCCTCGTCACCTAGTGGTACCATCGGGTGCGACCAAAACGATTTTTGAGCCTATGGTACGGCTAGTGCAAACCATGCACCTATCTTGCACCGACGCAAACACTACCTCCAAACGAAAAGAAGAGAGATTCCACATGATCCACGTCACCAAGGAGCTCCATCAGGTGCATGCAAAATGATTTTCGAGCCTATGTTACGCTCACCGCAAACCGTGCACCTATCTTGTGTTAAGATTAGCACTTTCTCTAAACGGAAAGAACTGACATTCCACATGACCCATGTCATGCATCCAAAATGATTTCCTATCCTATGGTACGTTCGACGCAAACCATGCACCTATCTTGCATCAAGATTAGCACTATGTCCAAATGTACCAAAATAAGCTACCACTTGAGCCTCGTCACCTAGTTGTACCATCGGGTGCGGCCAAAATGATTTCTGAGCCAATGGTGCGTCTAGTGCAAACCATGCACCTATCTTGCACCGACACTAACACTACCTCGAAACAGAAAGAGGAGAGATTCCACATGACCCACATCACCAAAGAGGTCCATTGGGTGCATCAAAAAATGATTTCCTAGCCTAAGGTACGTTCGACGCAAACCATGCACTTATCTTGCGTCAAGATTAGCACTATCTCTGAATGGACCGAAATGAGCTTCCACTTGAGCCTCGTCACCTAGTGGTACCATCGGTTGCATCCAAAATGATCTTAGAGCCTATGGTACATCTAGCGCAAACCATGCACCTAGCTTGCTCTGACACTAACACTGTCTCCAAACAGAAAGAATTGAGATTCCACATAACCCACGTTACCGAAGAGTTCCATTGGGTGCATCCAAAATGATTTCCTATCCTATGGTACGTTCGACGCAAACCGTGCACCTATCTTGCGTCAAGATTAGCACTATGTCCAAACGTACCGAAATGAGCTTCCACTTGAGCCTCGTCACCTAGTGGTACCATCGGGTGCGACCAAAACGATTTTTGAGCCTATGGTACGTCTAGTGCAAACCGTACACCTATCTTGCACCGACGCAAACACTACCTCCAAATGGAAAGAAGAGAGACTCCACATCATCCACGTCACCAAGGAGCTCCATTGGGTGCATGCAAAATGATTTCCGAGCCTATGTTACGCTCGACGCAAACCGTGCACCTATCTTGCGTCAAGATTAGCACTATCTCTAAACGGAAAGCAGTGACATTCCACATGACCCATGTCACCTAGGAGTTCCATTGGGTGCATCCAAAATGATTTCCTATCCTATGGTACGTTCAACGCAAACCATGCACCTATCTTGCATCAAGATTAGCATTATGTCCAAACGTACCAAAATGAGCTACCACTTGAGCCTCGTCACCTAGTGGTACCATCGGGTGTGACCAAAACAATTTCTGAGCCCATGGTGTGTCTAGTGCAAACCATGCACCTATCTTGCACCGATGCTAACACTACCTTGAAATAGAAAGAGGAGAGATTCCACATGACCCACATCACCAAGGAGGTCCATTGGGTGCATCAAAAATGATTTCCTAGCCTATGGTACATTCGACGCAAACCATGCACTTATCTTGCGTCAAGATTAGCACTATCTCTAAACGGACCGAAACAAGCTTCCACTTGAGTCTCGTCACCTAGTGGTACCATCGGTTGCGTCCAAAATGATCTCAGATCCTATGGTACGTCTAGCGCAAACCACGCACCTAGCTTGCTCCGACACTAACACTGTCTACAAACGGAAAGAATTGAGATTCCACATAACCCACGTTACCGAAGAGTTCCATTGGGTGCATCCAAAATGATTTCCTATCCAATGGTACGTTCGACGCAAATCATGCACCTATCTTGCATCAAGATTAGCACTATGTCCAAATGTACTGAAATGAGCTTCCACTTGAGCCTCATCACCTAGTGGTACCATCGGGTGCGACCAAAACGATTTTTGAGCCTATGTCTTGTGCAAACCATGCACCTATCTTGCACCGACACTAACACTACCTCCAAACGAAAAGAAGAGAGATTCCACATGATTCACGTCACCAAGGAGCTCCATCGGGTGCATACAAAATAATTTTTGAGCCTATGTTACGCTCGATGCAAACCGTGCACCTATCTTGTGTCAAGATTAGCACTATCTCTAAACGGAAAGAACTGACATTCCACATGACCCATGTCATGCATCCAAAATGATTTCCTATCCTATGGTACGTTCGACGCAAACCGTGCACCTATCTTGCATCTAGATTAGCACTATGTCCAAACATACCGAAATGAGCTTCCACTTGAGCCTCATCACCTAGTGGTACCATTGGGTGTGACCAAAACGATATTTGAGCCTATGGTACTTCTAGTGCAAACCATGCACCTATCTTGCACCGACGCTAACACTACCTCCAATTGGAAAGAAGAGAGATTCCACATGATCCACGTCACCAAGGAGTTCCATCGGGTGCATGCAAAATGATTTCCGAGACTATGTTACGCTCGACGCAAACCGTGCACCTATCTTGCGTCAAGATTAGCACTATCTCTAAACGGAAAGAAGTGGCATTCCACATGACCCACGTCACCTAGGAGTTCCATTGGGTGCATCCAAAATGATTTCCTATCCTATGGTACGTTCGACGCAAACCGTGTACCTATCTTGCATCAAGATTAGCACTATGTCCAAACGTACCAAAATGAGCTACCACTTGAGCCTCGTCACCTAGTGGTACCATCGGGTGCGACCAAAATGATTTCTAAGCCTATGGTGCGTCTAGTGCAAACCATGCACCTATCTTGCACCAACGTAACACTACCTTGAAATAGAAAGAGGAGAGATTCCACATGACCCACATCACCAAGGAGGTCCATTGGGTGCATCAAAAATGATTTCCTAGCCTATGGTACGTTTGACGCAAACCGTGCACTTATCTTGCGTCAAGATTAGCACTATCTCTAAATGGACCGAAACGAGCTTCTACTTGAGCCTCGTCACCTTGTGGTACCATCGGTTGCGTCCAAAATGATCTCAGAGCCTATGGTACATCTAGCGCAAACCATGCACCTAGCTTGCTCCGACACTAACACTATCTCCAAACAGAAAGAATTGAGATTCCACAAAACCCACGTTACCGAAGAGTTCCATTGGGTGCATCCAAAATGATTTCCTATCCTATGGTACGTTTGACACAAACCGTGCACCTATCTTGCATCAAGATTAGCACTATGTCCAAACGTACCGAAATGAGCTTCCACTTCTGCCTCGTCACCTAGTGGTACCATCGGGTGCGACCAAAACGATTTTTGAGCCTATGATACATCTAGTGCAAACCATGCACCTATCTTGCACCGACGCTAACACTACCTCCAAACGAAAAGAAGAGATATTCCACATGATCCACGTCACCAGGAGCTCCATCGGGTGCATGCAAAATGATTTTCGAGCCTATGTTACGCTCGACGCAAACCGTGCATCTATCTTGCGTCAAGATTAGCACTATGTCTAAACGAAAAGAAGTGACATTCCACATGACCCATGTCACCTAGGAGTTCCATTGGGTGCATCCAAAATGATTTCCTATCCTATGGTACGTTCGACGCAAACCGTACATCTATCTTGCATCAAGATTAGCACTATGTCCAAATGTACCAAAATAAGCTACCACTTGAGCCTCATCATCTAGTGGTACCATCGGGTGCGACCAAAACGATTTCTGAGCCTATGGTGCGTCTAGTGCAAACCATGCACCTATCTTGCACCGATGCTGACACTACCTCGAAATAGAAAGGGGAGAGATTCCACATGACCCACATCACCAAGGAGGTCCATTGGGTGCATCAAAAATGATTTTCTAGCCTATGGTATGTTCGACGCAAACCGTTCAGTTATCTTGCGTCAAGATTAGCACTATCTCTAAATGGACCGAAATGAGCTTCCACTTGAGCCTCGTCACCTTGTGGTACCATCGGTTGCGTCCAAAACGATCTTAGAGCCTATGGTACGTCTAGCGCAAACCATGCACCTAGCTTGCTCCGACACTAACACTGTCTCCAAACGGAAAGAATAGAGATTCCACATAACCCATATTACCGAAGAGTTCCATTGGGTGCATCCAAAATGATTTCCTATCCTATGGTACGTTCGACGCAAACTGTGCACCTATCTTGCGTCAAGATTAGCACTATGTCCAAACGTACTGAAATGAGCTTCCACTTGAGCCACCTCACCTAGTGGTACCATTGGGTGCAACCAAAATGATATTTGAGCCTATGGTACATCTAGTGCAAACCATGCACCTATCTTGCACCGACGCTAACACAGCCTCCAAACGGAAAGAAGGAGATTCCACATGATCCATGTCACCTAGGAGTTCCATTGGGTGCATCCAAAATGATTTCCTATCCTATGGTACGTTCGACGCAAACCGTGTACCTATCTTGCATCAAGATTAGCACTATGTCCAAATGTACCAAAATGAGCTACCACTTGAGCCTCGTCACCTAGTGGTACCATCGGGTGCGACCAAAATGATTTCTAAGCCTATGGTGCGTCTAGTGGAAACCATGCACCTATCTTGCATCGACGCTAACACTACCTTGAAATAGAAAGAGGAGAGATTCCATATGACCCACATCACCAAGGAGGTCCATTGGGTGCATCAAAAATGATTTCCTAGCCTATGGTATGTTCGACGCAAACCGTGCACTTATCTTGTGTCATGATTAGCACTATCTCTAAACGGACCGAAACGAGCTTCCACTTGAGCCTCGTCACCTAGTGGTTCCATCGGTTGCGTTCAAAACGATCTCAGAGCCTATGGTACGTCTAGCGCAAACCATGCACCTAGCTTGCTCCGATGCTAACACTGTCTCCCAACGGAAAGAATTGAGATTCCACATAACCCACGTTACCGAAGAGTTCCATTGGGTGCATCCAAAATGATTTTCTATCCTATGGTACGTTCGACGCAAACCGTGCTCCTATCTTGCGTCAAGATTAGCACTATGTCCAAATGTACCGAAATGAGCTTCCACTTGAGCCTCGTCACCTAGTGGTACCATCGAGTGCGACCAAAACGATTTTTGAGCCTATGGTACGTCTAGTGCAAACCATCCACCTATCTTGCATCGACGCTAACACTACCTTGAAATAGAAAGAGGAGAGATTCCATTTGACCCACATCACCAAGGAGGTCCATTGGGTGCATCAAAAATGATTTCCTACCCTATGGTACGTTCGACGCAAACCGTGCACTTATCTTGCGTCATGATTAGCACTATCTCTAAACGGACCGAAACGAGCTTCCACTTGAGCCTCGTCACCTAGTGGTACCATCGGTTGCGTCCAAAACGATCTCAGAGCCTATGGTACGTCTAGCGCAAACCATGCACCTAGCTTGCTCCGACGCTAACACTGTCTCCCAATGGAAAGAATTGAGATTCCACAAAACCCACGTTACCGAAGAATTCCATTGGGTGCATCCAAAATGATTTCCTATCCTATGGTACGTTCGACGCAAACCATGCACCTATCTTGCGTCAAGATTAGCACTATGTCCAAACGTACCGAAATGAGCTTCCACTTGAGCCTCGTCACCTAGTGGTACCATCGGGTGCGACCAAAATGATTTTTGAGCCTATGGTACGTCTAGTGCAAACAAGGCACCTATCTTGCACCGACGCTAACACTACCTCCATACAAAAAGAAGAGAGATTCCACATGATCCACCTCACCAAGGAGCTCCGTCGGGTGCATGCAAAATGATTTTCGAGCCTATGTTACGCTCAACGCAAACTGTGCACCTATCTTGCGTCAAGGTTAGCACTATCTCTAAACGAAAAGAAGTGACATTCCACATGACCCATGTCACCTATGAGTTCCATTGGGTGCATCCAAAATGATTTCCTATCCTATGGTACGTTCGATGCAAACCGTGCACCTATCTTGGATCAAGATTAGCACTATGTCCAAATGTACCAAAATGAGCTACCACTTGAGCCTCGTCACCTAGTGGTACCATCAGGTGTGACCAAAATGATTTCTGAGCCTATGGTACGTCTAGTGCAAACCATGCACCTATCTTGCACCGACGCTAACACTACCACAAAATAGAAAGAGGAGAGATTCCACATGACCCACATCACCAAGGAGGTCCATTGGGTGCATCAAAAATGATTGCCTAGCCTATGGTACGTTCGACGCAAACCGTGCAGTTATCTTGCGTCAAGATTAGCACTATATCTAAATGGACCAAAACGAGCTTCCACTTGAGCCTCGTCACCTAGTGGTACCATCGGTTGCGTCCAAAATGATCTCAGCCTATGGTACGTCTAGCGCAAACCATGCACCTAGCTTGCTCCGACACTAACACTGTCTCCAAACAGAAAGAATTGAGATTCCACATAACCCACGTTACCGAGGAGTTCCATTGGGTGCATCCAAAATGATTTCCTATCCTATGATACGTTCGACGCAAACCGTGCACCTATCTTGCGTCAAGATTAGCACTATGTCCAAACATACCAAAATGAGCTTCCACTTGAGCCTCGTCACCTAGTGGTACCATCGGGTGCGACCAAAACGATTTTTGAGCCTATGGTACGTCTAGTGCAAACCATGCACCTATCTTGCACCGACACTAACACTACCTCCAAACGAAAAGAATAGAGATTCCACATGATCCACATCACCAAGGAGCTCCATCGGGTGCATGCAAAATGATTTTTGAGCCTACGTTACGCTCGACGCAAACCGTGCATCTATCTTGTGTCAAGATTAGCACTATCTCTAAACGAAAAGAAGTGACATTCCACATGACCCATGTCACCTAGGAGTTCCATTGGGTGCATCCAAAATGATTTCCTATCCTATGGTACGTTCGACCCAAACCGTGCACCTATCTTGTATCAAGATTAGCACAATGTCCAAACATACCAAAATGAGCTACCACTTGAGCCTCATCACCTAGTGGTACCATCGGGTGCGACCAAAATGATTTCTGAGCCTATGGTGCGTCTAGTGCAAACCATGCACCTATCTTGCACCAATGCTAACACTACCTCGAAACAGAAAGAGGAGAGATTCCACATGACCCACATCACCAAGGAGGTCCGTTGGGTGCATCAAAAATGATTTCCTAGCCTATGGTATGTTCGACGCAAACCATGCAGTTATCTTGCATCAAGATTAGCAATATCTCTAAATGGACCAAAATGAGCTTCCACTTGAGCCTCGTCACCTAGTGGTACCATCGGTTGCGTCCAAAATGATCTTAGAGCCTATGGTACATCTAGCGCAAACCATGCACCTAGCTTGCTTCGACACTAACACTGTGTCCAAACGGAAAGAAGTGAGATTCCACATAACCCACGTCACCTAGGAGTTCTATTGGGTGCATTCAAAATGATATCCTGGCCTATGGTACGTTCGACGCAAACCATGCACCTATCTTGCATCAAGATTAGCACTATCTCCAAATGTTCCGAAATGAGCTTCCACTTGAGCCTCGTCACCTAGTGGTACCATCGGGTGCGACCAAAACGATTTCTGAGCCTATGGTACGTCTAGTGCAAACCATGCACCTATCTTGCACCGACGCTAACACAACCTCCAAACGGAAAGAAGAGAGATTCCACATGATCGACGTCACCAAGGATCTCCATCGGGTGCATGCAAAATGATTTCCGAGCCTATGTTACGCTCGACACAAACCGTGCACCTATCTTGCGTCAAGATTAGCACTATCTCTAAACATAAAGAAGTGACATTCCACATGACCCACGTCACCTAGGAGTTCCATTGGGTGCATCCAAAATGATTTCCTATCCTATGGTACGTTCAACACAAACTGTGCACCTATCTTGCATCAAGATTAGCATTATGTCCAAACGTACCAAAATGAGCTACCACTTGAGCCTCGCCACCTAGTGGTACCATCGGGTGCAACCAAAATGATTTCTAAGCCTATGGTGCGTCTAGTGCAAACCATGCACCTATCTTGCATCGACGCTAACACTACCTTGAAACAGAAAGAGGAGAGATTCCACATGACCCACATCACCAAGGAGGTCCATTGGGTGCATCAAAAATGATTTCCTAGCCTATGGTACGTTCGACGCAAACCATGCACTTATCTTGTGTCATGATTAGCACTATCTCTAAACAGACCAAAACGAGCTTCCACTTGACCCTCATCACCTAGTGGTACCATCGGTTGCGTCCAAAATGATCTTAGAGCCTATGGTACGTCTAGCGCAAACCATACACCTAGCTTGCTCTGACGCTAACACTGTCTCCCAACAGAAAGAATTGAGATTCCACATAACCCACGTTACCGAAGAGTTCCATTGGGTGCATCCAAAATAATTTCCTATCCTATGGTACGTTCGACGCAAACCGTGCACCTATCTTGCATCAAGATTAGCACTATGTCCAAACGTACCGAAATGAGCTTCCACTTGAGCCTCATCACCTAGAGGTACCATCGGGTGCGACCAAAATGATTTTTGAGCCTATTGTACCTCTAGTGCAAACCATGCACCTATCCTGCACCGACGCTAA
Source organism: Miscanthus floridulus (assembly GCF_019320115.1). NCBI lineage: Eukaryota > Viridiplantae > Streptophyta > Magnoliopsida > Poales > Poaceae > Miscanthus > Miscanthus floridulus. The sequence continues at coordinate 25,575,070 of NC_089590.1, read as the reverse complement.
CACTACCTCCATACGAAAAGAAGAGAGATTCCACATGATCCACCTCACCAAGGAGCTCCGTCGGGTGCATGCAAAATGATTTTCGAGCCTATGTTACGCTCGACGCAAACTGTGCACCTATCTTGCGTCAAGATTAGCACTATGTCCAAACATACCAAAATGAGCTTCCACTTGAGCCTCGTCACCTAGTGGTACCATCGGGTGCGACCAAAACGATTTTTGAGCCTATGGTACGTCTAGTGCAAACCATGCACCTATCTTGCACCGACACTAACACTACCTCCAAACGAAAAGAATAGAGATTCCACATGATCCACATCACCAAGGAGCTCCATCGGGTGCATGCAAAATGATTTTTGAGCCTACGTTACGCTCGACGCAAACCGTGCATCTATCTTGTGTCAAGATTAGCACTATCTCTAAACGAAAAGAAGTGACATTCCACATGACCCATGTCACCTAGGAGTTCCATTGGGTGCATCCAAAATGATTTCCTATCCTATGGTACGTTCGACCCAAACCGTGCACCTATCTTGTATCAAGATTAGCACAATGTCCAAACATACCAAAATGAGCTACCACTTGAGCCTCATCACCTAGTGGTACCATCGGGTGCGACCAAAATGATTTCTGAGCCTATGGTGCGTCTAGTGCAAACCATGCACCTATCTTGCACCAATGCTAACACTACCTCGAAACAGAAAGAGGAGAGATTCCACATGACCCACATCACCAAGGAGGTCCGTTGGGTGCATCAAAAATGATTTCCTAGCCTATGGTATGTTCGACGCAAACCATGCAGTTATCTTGCATCAAGATTAGCAATTTCTCTAAATGGACCAAAATGAGCTTCCACTTGAGCCTCGTCACCTAGTGGTACCATCGGTTGCGTCCAAAATGATCTTAGAGCCTATGGTACATCTAGCGCAAACCATGCACCTAGCTTGCTTCGACACTAACACTGTGTCCAAACGGAAAGAAGTGAGATTCCACATAACCCACGTCACCTAGGAGTTCTATTGGGTGCATTCAAAATGATATCCTGGCCTATGGTACGTTCGACGCAAACCATGCACCTATCTTGCGTCAAGATTAGCACTATCTCCAAATGTTCCGAAATGAGCTTCCACTTGAGCCTCGTCACCTAGTGGTACCATCGGGTGCGACCAAAACGATTTCTGAGCCTATGGTACGTCTAGTGCAAACCATGCACCTATCTTGCACCGACGCTAACACAACCTCCAAACGGAAAGAAGAGAGATTCCACATGATCGACGTCACCAAGGATCTCCATCGGGTGCATGCAAAATGATTTCCGAGCCTATGTTACGCTCGACGCAAACCGTGCACCTATCTTGCGTCAAGATTAGCACTATCTCTAAACATAAAGAAGTGACATTCCACATGACCCACGTCACCTAGGAGTTCCATTGGGTGCATCCAAAATGATTTCCTATCCTATGGTACGTTCAACACAAACTGTGCACCTATCTTGCATCAAGATTAGCATTATGTCCAAACGTACCAAAATGAGCTACCACTTGAGCCTCGCCACCTAGTGGTACCATCGGGTGCAACCAAAATGATTTCTAAGCCTATGGTGCGTCTAGTGCAAACCATGCACCTATCTTGCATCGACGCTAACACTACCTTGAAACAGAAAGAGGAGAGATTCCACATGACCCACATCACCAAGGAGGTCCATTGGGTGCATCAAAAATGATTTCCTAGCCTATGGTACGTTCGACGCAAACCATGCACTTATCTTGTGTCATGATTAGCACTATCTCTAAACAGACCAAAACGAGCTTCCACTTGACCCTCATCACCTAGTGGTACCATCGGTTGCGTCCAAAATGATCTTAGAGCCTATGGTACGTCTAGCGCAAACCATACACCTAGCTTGCTCTGACGCTAACACTGTCTCCCAACAGAAAGAATTGAGATTCCACATAACCCACGTTACCGAAGAGTTCCATTGGGTGCATCCAAAATAATTTCCTATCCTATGGTACGTTCGACGCAAACCGTGCACCTATCTTGCATCAAGATTAGCACTATGTCCAAACGTACCGAAATGAGCTTCCACTTGAGCCTCATCACCTAGAGGTACCATCGGGTGCGACCAAAATGATTTTTGAGCCTATTGTACCTCTAGTGCAAACCATGCACCTATCCTGCACCGACGCTAACACTACCTCCATACGAAAAGAAGAGAGATTCCACATGATCCACCTCACCAAGGAGCTCCGTCGGGTGCATGCAAAATGATTTTCGAGCCTATGTTACGCTCGACGCAAACTGTGCACCTATCTTGCGTCAAGATTAGCACTATCTCTAAACGAAAAGAAGTGACATTCCACACGACCCATGTCACCTAGGAGTTCCATTGGGTGCATCCAAAATGATTTCCTATCCTATGGTACGTTCGATGCAAACCGTGCACCTATCTTACATCAAGATTAGCACTATGTCCAAATGTACCAAAATGAGCTACCACTTGAGCCTCGTCACCTAGTGGTACCATCGGTTGCGTCCAAAACGATCTCAGAGCCTATGGTACGTCTAGCGCAAACCATGCACCAAGCTTGCCCCGACACTAACACTGTCTCCAAATGGACACAAGAAAGATTCCACATGACCCACATCACCAAGGAGGTCCATTGAGTGCATCCAAAATGATTTCCTATCCTATGGTACGTTCGACGCAAACCGTGCACTTATCTTGCATCAAGATTAGCACTATCTCTAAACGGACCGAAACGAGCTTCCACTTGAGCCTCGTCAACTAGTGGTACCATCGGTTGCGTCCAAAACGATCTTAGAGCCTATGGTACGTCTCGCGCAAACCATGCACCTTGCTTGCTCCGACACTAACACTATCTCAAAACGGAAAGAAGTGAGATTCCACATAACCCACGTCACCTAGGAGTTCCATTGGGTGCATCCAAAATGATTTCCTATCCTATGGTACGTTCGACGAAAACCGTGTACCTATCTTGCGTCAAGATTAGCACTATGTCCAAACGTACCGAAATGAGCTTCCACTTGAGCCTCATCACCTAGTGGTACCATCGGGTGCGACCAAAATGATTTTTGAGCCTATTGTACATCTAGTGCAAACCATGCACCTATCCTGCACCAACGCTAACACTACCTCCATACAAAAAGAAGAGAGATTCCACATGATCCACCTCACCAAGGAGGTCCGTCGGGTGCATGCAAAATGATTTTCGAGCCTATGTTACGCTCGACGCAAACTGTGCACCTATCTTGCGTCAAGATTAGCACTATCTCTAAACGATAAGAAGTGACATTCCACATGACCCATGTCACCTAGGAGTTCCATTGGGTGCATCCAAAATGATTTCCTATCCTATGGTACGTTCGATGCAAACCGTGCACCTATCTTACATCAAGATTAGCACTATGTCCAAATGTACCAAAATGAGCTACCACTTGAGCCTTGTCACCTAGTGGTACCATCGGTTGCGTCCAAAACGATCTCAGAGCCTATGGTACGTCTAGCGCAAACCATGCACCAAGCTTTCCCTGACACTAACACTGTCTCCAAATGGAAAGAAGAAAGATTCCACATGACCCACATCACCAAGGAGGTCCATTGAGTGCATCCAAAATGATTTCCTATCCTATGGTATGTTCGACGCAAACCGTGCACCTATCTTGCGTCAAGATTAGCACTATGTCCAAATGTACTGAAATGAGCTTCCACTTGAGCCTCGTCACCTAGTGGTACCATCGGGTGTGACCAAAACGATTTTTGAGCCTATGGTACGTCTAGTGCAAACTATGCACCTATCTTGCACCGATGCTAACACTACCTCCAAACGAAAAGAAAAGAGATTCCACATGATCCACGTCACCAAGGAGCTCCATCGGGTGCATGCAAAATGATTTCCGTGCCTATGTTACGCTCGACGCAAACCGTGCACCTATCTTGCGTCAAGATTAGCACTATCTCTAAACAGAAAGAAGTGACATTCCACATGACCCACGTCACCTAGGAGTTCCATTGGGTGCATCCAAAATGATTTCCTATCCTATGGTACGTTCGACGCAAACCGTGCACCTATCTTGCATCAAGATTAGCACTATGTCCAAATGTACCAAAATGAGCTACCACTTGAGGCTCGTCACCTAGTGGTACCATTGGGTGCGACCAAAACGATTTCTGAGCCTATGGTACGTCTAGTGCAAACCATGCACCTATCTTGCACCGACGCTAACACTACGTCCAAATAGAAAGAGGAGAGATTCCACATGACCCACATCACCAAGGAGGTCCATTGGGTGCATCAAAAATGATTTCCTAGCCTATGGTACGTTCGCCGCAAACCGTGCACTTATCTTGCGTCAAGATTAGCACTATCTCTAAATGGACCGAAACAAGCTTCCACTTGAGCCTCGTCACCTAGCGGTACCATTAGTTGCGTCCAAAACGATCTCAGAGCCTATGGTACGTCTAGCGCAAACCATGCACCTTGCTCGCTCTGACACTAACACTATGTCCAAACGGAAAGAAGTGAGATTCCACATAACCCACGTCACCTAGGAGTTCTATTGGGTGCATCCAAAATGATTTCCTATCCTATGGTACGTTCGACACAAACGTGCACAAATCTTGCGTCAAGATTAGCACTATGTCAACGTACCGAAATTAGCTTCCACTTGAGCCTCGTCACCTAGTGGTACCATCGGTTGCCACTAAAACGATTTTTCAGACTATGGTACGTCTAGTGCAAACCATGCACCTATCTTGCACCAACGCTAACACTACCTCCAAATGAAAAGAAGAGAGATTCCACATGATCCACGTCACCAAGGAGCTCCATCGGGTGCATGCAAAATGATTTCCAGCCTATGTTATGCTCGACGCAAACCGTGCACCTATCTTGCTTCAAGATTAGCACTATCTCTAAACGGAAAGAAGTGACATTCCACATTACCCACGTCACCTAGGAGTTCCATTGGGTGCATCCAAAATGATTTCCTATCCTATGGTACGTTCGACGCAAACCGTGCACCTATCTTGCATCAAGATTAGCACTATGTCCAAATGTACCAAAATGAGCTACCACTTGAGCCTCGTCACCTAGTGGTACCATCGGGTGCGACCAAAATGATTTCTGAGCCTATGGTACGTCTAGTGCAAACCATGCACCTATCTTGCACCGACGCTAACACTACCTCCAAACAGAAAGAGGAGAGATTCCACATGACCCACATCACCAAGGAGGTCCATTGGGTGCATCAAAAAAAATTTCCTAGCCTATGGTACGTTCGACGCAAACCGTGCACTTATCTTACATCAAGATTAGCACTATCTCTAAACGGACCGAAACGAGCTTCCACTTGAGCCTCGTCACCTAGTGGTACCATCGGTTGCGTCCAAAACGATCTCAGAGCCTATGGTACGTCTCGCGCAAACCATGCACCTTGCTTGCTCCGACACTAATACTATCTCCAAACGGAAAGAAGTGAGATTCCACATAACCCACGTCACCTAGGAGTTCCATTGGGTGCATCCAAAATGATTTCCTATCCTATGGTATGTTCGACGCAAACCATGTACCTATCTTGCGTCAAGATTAGCACTATGTCCAAATGTACCGAAATGAGCTTCCACTTGAGCCTCATCACCTAGTGGTACCATCGGGTGCGACCAAAATGATTTTTGAGCCTATTGTACATCTAGTGCAAACCATGCACCTATCCTGCACCGACGCTAACACTACCTCCATACGAAAGGAAGAGAGATTCCACACGATCCACCTCACCAAGGAGCTCCGTCGGGTGCATGCAAAATGATTTTCGAGCCTATGTTACGCTCGACGCAAACTGTGCACCTATCTTGCGTCAAGATTAGCACTATCTCTAAACGAAAAGAAGTGACATTCCACATGACCCATGTCACCTAGGAGTTCCATTGGGTGCATCCAAAATGATTTCCTATCCTATGGTACATTCGATGCAAACCGTGCACCTATCTTACATCAAGATTAGCACTATGTCCAAATGTACCAAAATGAGCTACCACTTGAGCCTCGTCACCTAGTGGTACCATCGGGTGCGACCAAAATGATTTTTGAGCCTATTGTATGTCTAGTGCAAACCATGCACCTATCCTGCACCGACGCTAACACTACCTCCATACGAAAGGAAGAGAGATTCCACATGATCCACCTCACCAAGGAGCTCCATCGAGTGCATGCAAAATGATTTTTGAGCCTATGTTACGCTCAACGCAAACTGTGCACCTATCTTGCGTCAAGATTAGAACTATCTCTAAACGGAAAGAAGTGACATTCCACACGACCCATGTCACCTAGGAGTTCCATTGGGTGCATCCAAAATGATTTCCTATCCTATGGTATGTTCGATGCAAACCGTGCACCTATCTTACATCAAGATTAGCACTATGTCCAAATGTACCAAAATGAGCTACCACTTGAGCCTCGTCACCTAGTGGTACCATCGGTTGCGTCCAAAATGATCTCAGAGCCTATGGTACGTCTAGCGCAAACCATGCACCAAGCTTGCCCCGACACTAACACTGTCTCCAAATGGAAAGAAGAAAGATTCCACATGACCCACATCACCAAGGAGGTCCATTGAGTGCATCCAAAATGATTTCCTATCCTATGGTACGTTCGACGCAAACCGTGCACCTATCTTGCGTCAAGATTAGCACTATGTCCAAATGTACCGAAATGAGCTTCCACTTGAGCCTCGTCACCTAGTGGTACCATCGGGTGTGACCAAAATGATTTTTGAGCCTATGGTACGTCTAGTGCAAACTATGCACCTATCTTGCACCGACGCTAACACTACCTCCAAACGAAAATAAAAGAGATTCCACATGATCCACGTCACCAAGGAGCTCCATTGGGTGCATGCAAAATGATTTCCGTGCCTATGTTACGCTCAACACAAACCGTGCACCTATCTTGCGTCAAGATTAGCACTATCTCTAAACGGAAAGAAGTGACATTCCACATGACCCACATCACCTAGGAGTTCCATTGGGTGCATCCAAAATGATTTCCTATCCTATGGTACGTTCGACGCAAACCGTGCACCTATCTTGCATCAAGATTAGCACTATGTCCAAATGTACCAAAATGAGCTACCACTTGAGGCTCGTCACCTAGTGGTACCATCGGGTGCGACCAAAACGATTTCTGAGCCTATGGTACGTCTAGTGCAAACCATGCACCTATCTTGCACCGACGCTAACACTACGTCCAAATAGAAAGAGGAGAGATTCCACATGACCCACATCACCAAGGAGGTCCATTTGGTGCATCAAAAATGATTTCCTAGCCTATGGTACGTTCAACGCAAACCGTGCACTTATCTTGCGTCAAGATTAGCACTATCTCTAAATGGACCGAAACGAGCTTCCACTTGAGCCTCGTCACCTAGCGGTACCATCGGTTGCGTCCAAAATGATCTTAGAGCCTATGGTACGTCTAGCGCAAACCATGCACCTTGCTTGCTCTAACACTAACACTATGTCCAAACGGAAAGAAGTGCGATTCCACATAACCCACGTCACCTAGGAGTTCCATTGGGTGCATCCAAAATGATTTCCTATCCTATGGTACGTTCGACGCAAACGTGCACAAATCTTGCGTCAAGATTAGCACTATGTCCAAACGTACCGAAATTAGCTTCCACTTGAGCCTCGTCACCTAGTGGTACCATCAGTTGCGACCAAAACGATTTTTGAGACTATGGTACGTCTAGTGCAAACCATGCACCTATCTTGCACCGACGCTAACACTACCTCCAAATGAAAAGAAGAGAGATTCCACATGATCCACGTCACCAAGGAGCTCCATCGGGTGCATGCAAAATGATTTTCAGGCCTATGTTATGCTCGACGCAAACCGTGCACCTATCTTGCGTCAAGATTAGCACTATCTCTAAACGGAAAGAAGTGACATTCCACATGACCCACGTCACCTAGGAGTTCCATTGGGTGCATCCAAAATGATTTCCTATCCTATGGTACGTTCGACACAAACCGTGCACCTATCTTGCATCAAGATTAGCACTATGTCCAAATGTACCAAAATGAGCTACCACTTGAGCCTCGTCACCTAGTGGTACCATCGGGTGCGACCAAAACGATTTCTGAGCCTATGGTACGTCTAGTGCAAACCATGCACCTATCTTGCACCGACGCTAACACTACCTCCAAACAGAAAGAGGAGAGATTCCACATGACCCACATCACCAAGGAGGTCCATTGGGTGCATCAAAAAAAATTTCCTAGCCTATGGTACGTTCGACGCAAACCGTGCACTTATCTTGCGTCAAGATTAGCACTATCTCTAAACGGACCGAAACGAGCTTCCACTTGAGCCTCGTCACCTAGTGGTACCATCGGTTGCGTCCAAAACGATCTCAGAGCCTATGGTACGTCTCGCGCAAACCATGCACCTTGCTTGCTCCGACACTAACACTATCTCCAAACGGAAAGAAGTGAGATTCCACATAACCCACGTCACCTAGGAGTTCCATTGGGTGCATCCAAAATGATTTCCTATCCTATGGTACGTTCGACGCAAACCGTGTACCTATCTTGTGTCAAGATTAGCACTATGGCCAAACGTACCGAAATTAGCTTCCACTTGAGCCTCGTCACCTAGTGGTACCATCGGGTGCGACTAAAATGATTTTTTAGCCTATGGTACGTCTAGTGCAAACCATGCACCTATCTTGCACCGACGCTAACACTACCTCCAAACGAAAAGAAGAGAGATTCCACATGATCCACGTCACCAAGGAGCTCCATCGGGTGCATGCAAAATGATTTCTGAGCCTATGTTACGCTCGACGCAAACCGTGCACCTATCTTGCGTCAAGATTTGCACTATCTCTAAACGGAAAGAAGTGACATTCCACATGACCCACGTCACCTAGGAGTTCCATTGGGTGCATCCAAAATGATTTCCTATCCTATGGTATGTTCGACGCAAACCGTGCACCTATCTTGCATCAAGATTAGCACTATGTCCAAATGGACCAAAATGAGCTACCACTTGAGCCTTGTCACCTAGTGGTACCATCGGGTGCGACCAAAATGATTTCTGAGCCTATGGTACGTCTAGTGCAAACCATGCACCAATCTTGCACCGACGCTAACACTACCTCCAAACAGAAAGAGGAGAGATTCCACATGACCCACATCACCAAGGAGGTCCATTGGGTGCATCAAAAATAATTTCCTAGCCTATGTTATGTTCGACACAAATCATGCACCTATCTTGCATCAAGATTAGCACTATATCCAAATGTACCAAAATGAGCTACCACTTGAGCTTCATCACCTAGTGGTACCATTGGGTGCGACCAAAATGATTTCTGAGCCTAGGTGCATCTTGTGCAAACCATGCACCTATCTTGCACCGACGCTAACACTACCTCAAAACAGAAAGAGGAGAGATTCCACATGACCCACGTCACCAAGGATGTCCATTGGGTGCATAAAAAATGATTTCCTAGCCTATGGTACGTTCGACGCAAACCGTGCACTTATCTTGCGTCAAGATTAGCACTATCTCTAAATGGACCGAAACAAGCTTCCACTCGAGCCTCGTCACCTAATGGTACCATCGGTTGCGTCCAAAACATTCTCAGAGCCTATGGTACATCTAGCGCAAACCATGCACCTAGCTTGCTCCGACACCAACACTGTCTCCAAACGAAAAGAATTGAGATTCCACATAACCCACATTACCGAGGAGTTCCATTGGGTGCATCCAAAATGATTTCCTATCCTATGGTACGTTCGACACAAACCGTGCACCTATCTTGCGTCAAGATTAGCACTATGTCCAAATGTACCGAAATGAGCTTCCACTTGAGCCTCGTCACCTAGTGGTACCATCGGGTGCGACCAAAACGATTTTTTAGCCTATGGTACGTCTAGTGCAAACCATGCACCTATCTTGCACCGACGCTAACACTACCTCCAAATAAAAAGAACAGAGATTCCACATGATCCATGTCACCAAGGAGCTCCATTGGGTGCATGCAAAATGATTTCCGAGCCTATGTTACACTCGACGCAAACCGTGCACCTATCTTGCGTCAAGATTTGCACTATCTCTAAATGGAAAGAAGTGACATTCTAGATGACCCACATCACCTAAGAGTTCCATTGGGTGCATCCAAAATGATTTCCTATCCTTTGGTACGTTCGACGCAAACCGTGCACCTATCTTGCATCAAGATTAGCACTATGTCCAAATGTACCAAAATGAGCTACCACTTGAGGCTCGTCACCTAGTGGTACCATCGGGTGCGACCAAAATGGTTTCTGAGCCTATGGTACGTCTAGTGCAAACCATGCACCTATCTTGCACCGACGCTAACACTACGTCCAAATAGAAAGAGGAGAGATTCCACATGACCCACATCACCAAGGAGGTCCATTGGGTGCATCAAAAATGATTTCCTAGCCTATGGTACGTTCAACGCTAACCGTGCACTTATCTTGCGTCAAGATTAGCACTATCTCTAAATGGACCGAAACGAGCTTTCACTTGAGCCTCGTCACCTAGCGGTACCATCGGTTGCGTCCAAAACGATCTTAGAGCCTATGGTACGTCTAGCGCAAACCATGCACCTTGCTTGCTCGGACACTAACACTATGTCCAAACGGAAAGAAGTGAGATTCCACATAACCCACGTCACCTAGGAGTTCCATTGGGTGCATCCAAAATGATTTCCTATCCTATGGTACGTTCGACGCAAACGTGCACAAATCTTGCGTCAAGATTAGCACTATGTCCAAACGTACCGAAATTAGCTTCCACTTGAGCCTCGTCACCTAGTGGTACCATCGGTTGCGACCAAAACAATTTTTGAGACTATGGTACGTCTAGTGCAAACCATGCACCTATCTTGCACCGACGCTAACACTACCTCCAAACGAAAAGAAGAGAGATTCCACATGATCCACGTCACCAAGGAGCTCCATCGGGTGCATGCAAAATGATTTTTAGGCCTATGTTATGCTCGACGCAAACCGTGCACCTATCTTGCATCAAGATTAGCACTATCTCTAAATGGAAAGAAGTGACATTCCACATGACCTACGTCACCTAGGAGTTCCATTGGGTGCATCCAAAATGATTTCCTATCCTATGGTACGTTCGACATAAACCGTGCACCTATCTTGCATCAAGATTAGCACTATGTCCAAATATACCAAAATGAGCTACCACTTGAGCCTCGTCACCTAGTGGTACCATCGGGTGCGACCAAAACGATTTCTGAGCCTATGGTACGTCTAGTGCAAACCATGCACCTATCTTGCACCGACGCTAACACTTCCTCCAAACAGAAAGAGGAGAGATTCCACATGACCCACATCACCAAGGAGGTCCATTGGGTGCATCAAAAAAAATTTCCTAGCCTATGGTACATTCGACGCAAACCGTGCACTTATCTTGCGTCAAGATTAGCACTATCTCTGAACGGACTGAAACGAGCTTCCACTTGAGCCTCGTCACCTAGTGGTACCATCGGTTGCGTCCAAAACGATCTCAGAGCCTATGGTACATCTCGCGCAAACCATGCACCTTGCTTGCTCCGACACTAACACTATCTCCAAACAGAAAGAAGTGAGATTCCACATAACCCACGTCACCTAGGAGTTCCATTGGGTGCATCCAAAATGATTTCCTATCCTATGGTACGTTCGACGCAAACCATGTACCTATCTTGTGTCAAGATTAGCACTATGGCCAAACGTACCGAAATTAGCTTCCACTTGAGCCTCATAACCTAGTGGTACCATCGGGTGCGACTAAAATGATTTTTTAGCCTATGGTACGTCTAGTGCAAACCATGCACCTATCTTGCACCGACGCTAACACTACCTCCAAATGAAAAGAAGAGAGATTCCACAGGATCCACGTCACCAAGGAGCTCCATCGGGTGCATGCAAAATGATTTCTGAGCCTATGTTACGCTCGACGCAAACCGTGCACCTATCTTGCTTCAAGATTAGCACTATCTCTAAACGGAAAGAAGTGACATTCCACATGACCCACGTCACCTAGGAGTTCCATTGGGTGCATCCAAAATGATTTCCTATCCTATGGTACGTTCGACGCAAACCGTGCACCTATCTTGCATCAAGATTAGCACTATGTCCAAATGTACCAAAATGAGCTACCACTTGAGCCTTGTCACCTAGTGGTACCATCGGGTGCGACCAAAATGATTTCTGAGCCTATGGTACGTCTAGTGCAAACCATGCACCTATCTTGCACCGACGCTAACACTACCTCCAAACAGAAAGAGGAGAGATTCCACATGACCCACATCACCAAGGAGGTCCATTGGGTGCATCAAAAATAATTTCCTAGCCTATGTTATGTTCGACACAAATCATGCACCTATCTTGCATCAAGATTAGCACTATGTCCAAATGTACCAAAATGAGCTACCACTTGAGCATCGTCACCTAGTGGTACCATTGGGTGCGACCAAAATGATTTCTGAGCCTAGGTGCATCTTGTGCAAACCATGCACCTATCTTGCACCGACGCTAACACTACCTCAAAACAGAAAGAGGAGAGATTCCACATGACCCACGTCACCAAGGATGTCCATTGGGTGCATAAAAAATGATTTCCTAGCCTATGGTACGTTCGACGCAAACCGTGCACTTATCTTGCATCAAGATTAGCACTATCTCTAAACGGACCGAAACAAGCTTCCACTTGAGCCTCGTCACCTAATGGTACCATCAGTTGCGTCCAAAACATTCTCAGAGCCTATGGTACATCTAGCGCAAACCATGCACCTAGCTTGCTCCGACACCAACACTGTCTCCAAACGAAAAGAATTGAGATTCCACATAACCCACATTACCGAGGAGTTCCATTGGGTGCATCCAAAATGATTTCCTATCCTATGGTATGTTCGACACAAACCGTGCACCTATCTTGCGTCAAGATTAGCACTATGTCCAAATGTACCGAATTGAGCTTCCACTTGAGCCTCGTCACCTAGTGGTACCATCGGGTGCGACCAAAATGATTTTTTAGCCTATGGTACGTCTAGTGCAAACCATGCACCTATCTTGCACCGACGCTAACACTACCTCCAAACAAAAAGAACAGAGATTCCACATGATCCATGTCACCAAGGAGCTCCATCGGGTGCATGCAAAATGATTTCCGAGCCTATGTTACACTCGACGCAAACCGTGCACCTATCTTGTGTCAAGATTTGCACTATCTCTAAATGGAAAGAAGTGACATTCTAGATGACCCACGTCACCTAGGAGTTCCATTGGGTGCATCCAAAATGATTTCCTAACCTATGGTACGTTCGACGCAAACCGTGCACCTATCTTGCATCAAGATTAGCACTATGTCCAAATGTACCAAAATGAGCTACCACTTGAGCCTTGTCACCTAGTGGTACCATCGGGTGCAACCAAAATGATTTTTGAGCCTATGGTACGTCTAGTGCAAACCATGCACCTATCTCGCAGCGACGCTAACACTACCTCCAAACAGAAAGGGGAGAGATTCCACATGACCCACATCACCAAGGAGGTCCATTGGGTGCATCAAAAATGATTTCCTAGCCTATGGTACGTTTGACGCAAACCGTGCACTTATCTTGCGTCAAGATTAGCACTATATCTAAACGGACCAAAATGAGCTTCCAATTGAGCCTCGTCACCTAGTGGTACCATCGGTTGCGTCCAAAATGATCTCAGAGCCTATGGTACGTCTCGCGCAAACCATGCACCTAGCTTGCACCGACACTAACACTATCTCCAAATAGAAAGAAGTGAGATTCCACATAATCGACGTCACCTAGGAGTTCCATTGGGTGCATCCAAAATGATTTCCTAGCCTATGGTATGTTCAACGCAAACCGTACACCTATCTTGCGTCAAGATTAGCACTATCTCTAAACGGACTGAAACGAGCTTCCACTTGAGCCTCGTCACCAAGTGATACCGTCGGTTGTGTCCAAAATGATCTCAAAGCCTATGGTACGTCTAGCGCAAACCATGCACCTAGCTTGCTCCGACACTAACACTGTCTCCAAATGGAAAGAAGAAAGTTTCCACGTGACCCACATCACCAAGGAGGTCCATTGGGTGCATCAAAAATGATTTCCAAGCCTATGGTACGTTCGACGCAAACCGCACCTATCTTGCGTCAAGATTAGCACTATGTCCAAATATACCGAAATGAGCTTCCACTTGAGCCTCGTCACTTAGTGGTACCATCGGGTGCGACCAAAACGATTTTTTAGCCTATGGTGCGTCTAGTGCAAACCATGCACCTATCTTGCACCGACGCTAACACTACCTCCAAATGAAAAGAAGAGAGATTCCACATGATCCACATCACCAAGGAGCTCCATCGGGTGCATGCAAAATGATTTCCGAGCCTATGTGTCGGTGTTTTAGACTGGGGGTCCTCCACCAACTAGTGAATTTGTCCTGCGTGTTCCTGATTCCAGATGGTGATGCAAAGAGACACAAGGTTTATACTGGTTCGGACAATTCGAGCCCTATGTCCAGTCTGGGAGATTGATCTTGTATTCCTTGCACCGAAGTGCTTGTAGTAGGGGGTTACAAGCTAGGTGAGAGAGGGAGCCAGTCCTAGGTCTCGGCGGGGAGTGATGCGGGCTGCTTGAGATGTTGCTCTCAAGCAGCAAGGAAGTGTGCGTGTTACAGAATGTTGCCCTTTGTGAGAACCTGTCTCCCCCTAGAAATAGCCCAAGTCCTTTCCTTTTATAGTTTTAAGGGAGGACAAGGGCAGTACATGTGCTAACTATATGGCGTCGTGCGAACAAAGGCGGTGTGTCCGAGCCCTGTAGCCTATTCCTATGGCGGCGTAGTCGTTGGAGTGGTCCATCCTTGGAGCACTAGGGTGGCATGCTGGTCACATCTGATCCTATGCGTCATGGGAGCTCTAGGGCTGCCTCGGAGCGGGTGCAGCGGTTAGCGTGCGGGTTGCTGTGGATTGACTGTGCGCGAGGCCGAGGCTCAGTCGGTGCTGAGGCCGCACCATAGTGGGGGGTCTCGGTAGACATGAATCCTGAGATAGCCGAGACTCTGGTGCAGAGTGCCGAGGCCCGGAGAGAGCGGTTGATCTGGTGTGCTGGTTTGGAGGCGATGATGACCCAGGCTAGGCTACCCATGTCGTGTTGTTTTTGAGGTAGGGATCATGGGGCATAGTGTAGTACGAGCACTGATCATGGGCACAGCGTCAGAATACAGTGGTCGGTAATCCCCGTCGTGCCCTATCTCAGCCGGTATGGTGCTGATGCGACCTCATGTGCCGTCGGCCACTCTGTGGTGTCGAGGCGTCGTTCGGCTGAGATTGCGGGAGTGGTTGACGTATTAATGGGACCTGACATGCTATCAGGAAGACCGGTCGAGGCGGGAGCGACGGGCTATGGACAAGCTGGCCTCGAGCGATATGGAGAATAAGGCCTCGCGGGAGACAGAGATTGGGCTCCTTGCCGAGGCCTTCCGTGAGAGGCCTCGCGCGAGATGGAGATCGCGTCAGGACATCGAGACCTCCTGTGAGAGGCCTGAGGCAAGGTGGAGAGCCGGATGGGCTCGGACGGGGCTGGTGATGAGCCCATGGCTTACCCTCTAACTTTGTCGTTGATGGGATTTAAGTGCCCCTTTTGGTGTACGCTCGGGGTACCCCATTTTATGGTACCCGACAGTAGCCCCTGACCCTCAGGGGGAGTGAGTGCACTCTCCCTAAGGGTTTATCGAGACTTGGCTTGCAGTCGCTCCTGTAGGGATTGTGTTTTGCTTCTTGAGGTTTTGGTGGGTGCGCGTGAGCGCACCCGCTGGGTGTAGCCCCCGAGGCCCTGGAGGAGTGGAGTTACTCCTCCAGGGGCTTTTTTCATTTTCATGTTCGAGTGAGGAGTTTTTATCGTATTTGCCGAGCCCACAAGTGCGAGTTCGGGTCATGGGGGTCTCGGCAAGGTTGCAGGAAGAGCCCCCTAGCCTCCGCACGGAGCAAGAGGTCCGTTAGGGGTTCCCCTGGCTTTTTGTACGACCCTCATGCTTCCTTTTCGCTCGGAAGGAGGGGTGGAATGTGCCAGGCTACCCTCGATGGGCACGAGCGTCGGCACTTCCGGTGAGCTGTTATTGGGTAGGTCTGAGTGGAGGCCCATGCCCCATTCGCTAGGGGATGGCTAGCGGTCTAGAGACGCACTCCAAGAGTACCAGAAGGTTTCTCTAGTGGGTGCCGAGGCCGTTCGCTGGGCCTCGGTGGCTCGGTGCCTCCCTACGGTGGGATCCCATTCGGAGACCTCCCTGCCAGTCTCAGACATGACTTGGGACGCCCCGAGCGACTGTTTGCTCGGGCCTCGGCCATTCGTAGGCTTGCCCAAAGTCGTCCCTGACTCTGTTGCCCTGGGGCAGCTGTCGAAACCTTAGGGGGCCTAGCCTTTGAACCCCTAGACCATAACGGGCTCGGTGCCCTTTGTCGTATTCGTAACGATACTTCTAGCGCGGGCTTAGGTTGCTTGTCTTTGTCTTGGGTGCAGGAGGAGCCCCCGAGCCCTTGCCCTCTTATTGTCTCTGATCTGATTTCTTTGCAAGAAACCCCTTTGGAGCCTAAGCCATCCCCTAGGTGAAAGGTGGTGAGGGAGCGCCGTAGCCCGGAGGCTTAGGCTGTCTCGTGACTCTACCGACCTTCTGGCCTTGAGACGGGCTTTTGGTCCTTGAGTTTTCCGCAATCGATTCGTCAGAGCGTGCTAGAGGGTTTGGCGTAGGAATTGTTTTTCAAAAAACGACTAAAAATGGTGCGTGGGACTTTAGGGGGAATACCCCATCTAGCCCCTGAGGGAGATTTGGTTCTGCGAAGGTAGAGCTAAATCTCCCTTACAGTGTCATCATATTGTCGAGACCAATGATGGGCTCGGGGAACTTCTCAAGAAATTAGAACAACAAAGAACGGGTTTCAATTGTATTTCGAGAAAAAATATATACAATGCTTGGAATTTTAAGGATAAAAGCGACGAGTTGTTCTATGTTCCAAGCGTTGGTGAAGATTTCACCCTTCTCGTTGGCTAGCTTGTAGGTCCCGGGCTTCAGTACTTGGGCGATGATGTATGGTCCTTCCCATGGCGGGGTCAGCTTGTGGTGGCCCTTGTTGCTCTATGTTAGCCTCAACACCAGGTCGCCTACCTTCAAGTCTCAGCCTCAGACGCGTCAGGCCTGATAGCGCCGTAGGGTCTGCTGGTATTTAGCCGAGTGCAGTAGCGTGATGTCTCGGGCTTCTTCTAGTTGGTCGAGGGCGTCCTCTCGGGTGGTGTGGTTACTTTGTTCGTTATAGGCTTGTAGCCTTGGGGAACCATATTCCAGGTCAGTGGGGAGGATGGCCTCGGCCCCATAGACCAGGAAGAAAGGCGTGAACCTCGTGGCTTGGCTTGGAGTGTTCCTCAAGCTCCAGATGACCGATGGGAGTTCGACGAGCCATTTCTTGCCAAACTTCTTCAACCGGTTGTAAATTCTTGGCTTGAGGCCTTGTAGGATCATGCCATTGGCACGTTCTACTTGGCTGTTGGTCCTTGGGTGTCCTACGGCCGACTAGGCCACACGAATGTGGTGGTCGTTGCAAAACGTCAAGAACTTTTTGCTGGTGAACTATGTCCCGTTGTCGGTGATGATGGTGTTAGGAACCCCAAACCTATGGATAATGTTAGTGAAGAACAACACTGCTTGCTCGGATTTGATTCGGTTGATTGGACGAGCCTCGATCCATTTGGAGAATTTGTCGATTGATACCAGTAGATGGGTGTAGCCCCCGAGGGCCTTTTGCAGAGGCCCGACCATATCGAGCCCCCATACGGTGAACGGCCATGTGATGGGGATGGTTTGGAGGGCCAGGGCTGGGAGATGTGTTTGTCGAGCATAGTACTGACATCCTTCGTAGGAGCGTACTAGCTTGGTGGCGTCAGCGACCGCCATTGGCCAGTAAAACCCTTGGCGGAAAGCATTTCCTACGAGCGTCCGAGGCGCCGCATGGTGCCCGCAGGCCCCTACGTGCAAGTCCCAAAGCAGGGCTCGGCCTGCCTCAGCGGTGATACATCGTTGGAGGACATCGGAGGGACTTCGCCTATACAATTCGTCATTGCAGAGGACGTAAGTCTTGGCTCAGCGCGCAAGCCATCGGCTTTGGTCCTGTCACTAGGAAGCTCCCCTCGATCAAGCCAATCGAGGAACGGGATTTGCCAATCCACATCCTGGTCAGTCTGCGGAGGCTCAGTGTTGACTTCCATGACCTCAGGCTTGGTCGAGAGGGTCTCGGCAGTAGAGGGGGGCGTCGAGCCCTACCGCAGATTCCATAGGTGGGCCCTCCTTTGTTACCAAGGTGTAGTCAATGGAAGGTTTGTGAAGGTCCCTGGCAAAGACGTTCGGGGGGACCAGAGCCCGTGCCGAGGCCATCTTTGCCAGTTCGTCGGCGGCCTTGTTGTACTTCCATGCGATGTGGTTTAGTTCAAGACCGTCGAACTTGTCTTCTAGGCGACGTACCAACTTGGAGTAAGCCTCCATTTTGGGGTCGAGGCAATTAGACTCCTTCATGACTTGATCGATGATGAGCTGCGAGTCACCCCGGACGTCGAGACGCTGTACCCCAAGTTCAATGGCGACTTGCAAGCCATTGATGAGGGCCTCGTACTCAGCCACATTGTTGGAGGCAGCGAAGTGGAGCCGCACCATGTAGCGCATGTGTACTCTGAGGGGCAAGACGAAGAGGAGTCCCGTGCCTACCCCGGACTTCATTAGAGACCTGTCGAAGTACATGGTCTAGCATTCTATCTGGACTTGGGTAGGTGGTAATTGGGTGTCGGTCCACTCAGCCACAAAATTGGCCAAGACCTGTGACTTAATCGCTTTCCAAGGCGCAAAAGTCAAGGTTTCCCTCATAAGCTCAACGGCCCACTTGGCTATCCTGCCTGAGGCCTCCCGGTTATGGACTATCTCTCCCAAGGGGAAAGACGATACCACAGTCACTGGGTGAGACTCAAAGTAGTGACGCAGCTTGCGCCGGGCTAGGACTATGGCATAGACTAGCTTCTGGATGTGGGGGTAGCGTGTTTTGGTCTCGGAGAGCACCTCGCTGATGAAGTAAACAAGTCGTTGGGTGGGTAGAGCATGCCCCTCTTCCTGCCTTTCTACTACTATGGCAGCGCTGACCACTTGGGTCGTTGCGGCGACGTAGAGTAAGAGGGCCTTGTCCCTGGCAGGGGGGTACCAGGATGGGAGGATTTGTGAGCAGCGCTTTGAGTCTGTCGAGGGCTTCTTCGGCCTCGTGGGTCCAAGAAAAACGCTCGGATTTTCTCAAGAGTCGGTACAGAGGCAAGCCTTTTTCACCGAGGCGCGAGATGAAGCGTCTCAGGGCCGCAAGGCATCCCATGACCCTCTGTACTCCCTTGAGGTCTCTGATTGGTCCTATGCTGGTTATGGCCAAGACCTTCTCTGGGTTGGCTTCGATGCCACGTTCTGAGACTATGAATCCCAAGAGCATGCCTCGGGGGACCCCGAACACACACTTCTCGGGATTGAGCTTGATGCCCTTCTCTCTAAGGCATTTGAAGGCTATCCTCAAGTCATCGACGAGATCCTCGACCTTTCTGGTCTTGACCACGATGTCGTCCACATAGGCCTTGATGGTCCGCCCAATGTGGTCGCCAAAGACCTGGGTCATGCATCGCTGGTACGTGGCCCCTGCGTTTCTGAGGCCGAAAGGCATAGTCACGTAGCAGTACATGCCGAATGGGGTGATGAAAGAAGTCGCAAGCTGGTCGGACTCTTTCATCTTAATTTGATGGTAACCAGAATACGCATCAAAGAAAGACAGGGTCTCGCACCCCGCAGTGGAGTCAATGGTCTGATCGATTCGGGGTAATGGGAAGGGGACTTTTGGACAGGCTTTATTCAAACCGGTGTAGTCTATACACATCCTCCATTTCCCATTTTTCTTCCTAACTAATACGGGGTTAGCCAACCACTCTAGGTGGGATACTTCCTTGATGAACCCAGCCACCAAGAGTTTCTGCACTTCCTCACCAATGGCCCTACGCTTTTCCTCGTCGAATCAGCGCAGGCATTGCTTCACCAGTCTAGAGCCGGCCCGGATGTCCAAGGCATGCTCGGCGACCTCCCTCGGTATGCCCAGCATGTCTGAGGGACTCCATGTGAATATGTCGGCATTCGCACAGAGGAAGTCAATGAGCACGGCTTCCTATTTGATGTTGAGGGTGGCGCTGATCCTCAGCGCTTGGTCATCGGGGCAGGCGGGGTCGACCGGGACGAGCTTGATGGCCTCTGCGGGCTTGAATGCCCCTGCGTGACGCTTGGAGTCAGGCGCCTTGCCACTGAGTTGGTTGAGGTGGGCGATGAGGGTCTCAGCCTCTGTAAAAGCCTCGGAGTACTCGATGCACTCGACGTCGCAGTCGTATGCATGTTCGTACATGGACTCAATCGTGATGATACTGCTAGGGCCTGGCATCTTGAGCTTGAGGTAGGTATAGTTGGGGACTGCCATGAACTTGGCATAGCACGGCCGCCCTAGGATGGCATGGTAGGTTCCCCCGAACCCGACCACCTCAAAGGTAAGGACTTCCTTGCGGTAGTTGGAGGGGGTGCCGAAGCAGACGGGAAGGTCGATGTGCCCGAGGGGTCGCATGCGTTTCCCTAGCATGATGCCGTGGAAGGGTGTGGTGTCACCTTGGAGCATCGATCGGTCAATCTCCAAGAGCTCTAGGGTGTTGGCGTATAGGATATTGAGGCCGCTGCCTCCGTCCATCAACACCTTGGAGAGTCGGGTGTTGTTGATGATCGGGTCAACAACAAGTGGGTACTGCCCGGGATTCGGAACATGGTCGGGGTGGTCATCTCAATCAAAGGTGATCGCCTCCCGAGACTAGTCGAGGTACCGAGGAGTGGCCACCTTGATCGAGAAGACCTCTCGGCGTTCCCTCTTTCGCTGCCACGCCGTAAGGCACACTGAGGGTCCATCGAAGATCATGAAGGCGTTGTGTACCTCGGGGAACCTATCGTCCTTGTCATCATCCCGGTTGCCGGCGCCCTTCTGCTTGGCGTCATCATTGGGGAGCCTGAGCCTAGCGTAGTAACGCCGCAGCATGGAGCAATCCTCGAGGGCGTGCTTGACCGGGCCTTGGTGGTAAGGGCAGGGTTTCTTAAGCATGTTGTCGAAAGGTCTAGGGCCCCTAGGGCCTCAGGGATTCTGGCGTTCTGCGGCCACGACCATATCGGCCTCGAGGACGGCCCGCTTCCCCTGGCGATCCTTCTTCTTCCTTTTGGGGAGGCGGGGAACCGAGGCCTCAAGGGCCTCATCCCTCCGCTTTCCCTTGGCGTCGTCCGTGGGGAAGATGGCCCCTACAGCCTCCTCGCCTAAGGCAAAGTTGGTAGCGATGTCGAGGAGTGCGGCGGCCGAGCGTGGTACGTTTCAGCCTAATTCTCGAACTAAGTCTCGGAAGGTGGTGCCAGAGAGAAAAGCCTGGACGATCTCTGAGTCACCGACGCTGGGCAACTCGGTGCACTATTTAGAGAAGCACTAGATGAAGTCTCGGAGAGACTCGTCTGGTTTTTGGTGACAACTCTTAAGGTCCCAGGAGTTTCCAGGGTGCACGTATGTGCCCTGGAAATTCCCGATGAAGATCCAAACCAAGTCGCGCCAGTCGTGGATCTGAGAGGGAGGAAGGTGCTCGAGCCAGGCTCACGCTGAGTCTGATAAGAGCAAGGGAATGTTGTGGATGATGAGCCAGTCATCATCGGCGCCGCCTAGCTAACAAGCCAGGCGGTAATTGGCAAGCCAGAGCTCAGGGTTGGTCTCACCGCTATACATGGTGAGGTTGGCTGGCTGGCGAAATCGGGCTAGAAATTGAGCATTGCGAATGGCTCTACTAAAGACTCAAGGGCCAGGTGGTTCAGGAAAAGGACTGTGGTCTTCCTCACTATCATATCGGCCGCCTCGATGTGGATGGTAGCCTCGAGCGGGCCCCTCCCCATCATGGCGCCGTCACCGGCCGATCACCTCGTGGTCACCCTGGGCCTCACTGTTGGTTGTCGAGGCAGTCATGGACCGGGGGGACCCTATTGATGGCCGGTGCCCGAGTAGGCTCAGGATGAACCGAGGCCTCCCTATCCTATCGATGCGGTGTTGAGGGGAGGTCTGAGATGGCACCACGCTGCCGGGAGGCAAAACTCTTAGCCTGCTGCACCGCGGCGGTTTCGAGGAGATCTCGGAGCTCACCACGAACCCATCGTCCTTCCGTGGTGGAGGGCTCGGGCATTGCACGCACTAGCATCGCCACAGCCGCGACATTCTGGCTAGCACGATTGAAGATTGGGGGACGATTGTCCCCTTCGTTGTTGTTGATGCGGTGGTGCACATCGCGAGCCCGTCGTCGGGCTCCTCCGCCATCATCGTGGCCTTGCTGCTCCTGCTCAAGATTGCTTCGGAGCTATTGCAGAAGGAGTCGATCTTGCTCGACCTTGGCCTAAAGCTTGCGGAGTTGTTCTAGGTCCTGGCGCTGGAATTGTCTGAGGGCAAGGTTCTCATTCCATGCTGCGGGTGGGACAATGCATGAAGGCGTAGCATCGCCCGTTCCCTGATGAAGCGGAGTGCAGTTGTCTGCCCCCTTATCCTCGTCGCCTGTGCTTGGCATCCCAAGTCCGACGTGGAAGCACTCACGAGTGGGATCATAAGTACCTTCATTGTCAGAATCGGAGTAGCCAAAGCAATAGTTGCTTATGGCCAAGAAGCGACGCATGGTTTCATGGTCGTGGAGGTCGGAGAAATCTGCTCTGGCCCACGCCTCATCCTCCTCTAGGGAGTCGGTGTGGGTGTGGGTCGACGTGGCGGTGTCGAAGTTGAAAGCGAAGCGCTGGCAACGCTCCAAGAGATCCGTGTTAGCGGAAGCGTAGGCATAAGCATAAGATGCGGCGGCATTTCTCAACCCAAAGGGGTATGGAGATAGTGCCATCGCCGGGCTCTGCTCTGCCGGAGTTGGCTCCTTAGGGAGTGGTGGAGCGGAGCTTGATGTCGGGGTGTTGCCGGGCGCCACCGGTGTTTTTCCCTTGTCCATGCTCAGGCTAGACAGATCCCCAACTAGGGACCCTACGCCAATAGCTAGTCGTGGGATGTCGGTGGAGAGCGGCGAGTCGCCCTGGGTTTGCGTGGCATCGGGGTGACCCTACTCGCGTCGTGCCTGGCGAGCGCGGCGAGAACGGCCGCCCGAGCGTCGCCTGCGCCTGGGCCACCGGTGCGTGACGTCGTCATCGGTAGGCGGGGCTTGGGGTGTGAGAAGTACCATGTCATACTCGTGCCCTAGAGACATGAACTCTAGGCTCCCAAACCAGACCACCGTGCTGAGACGCAGTGGTCGTATGGGGTCTGCCATCCGGAACTTGTTGGGATGACGAAATTGACACGCAGAGTCCCCTACCTGGCGCGCCAACTGTCGGTGTTTTAGACCGAGGGGTCCTCCACCAACTAGTGAATTTGTCCTGCGTGTTCCCGATTCCAGATGGTGATGCAAAGAGACACAAGGTTTATACTAGTTCGGGCAATTCGAGCCCTACGTCTAGTCTGGGAGATTGATCTTGTATTCCTTGCACCAAAGTGCTTGTAGTAGGGGGTTACAAGCTAGGTGAGAGAGGGAGCCAGTCCTAGGTCTCGGCAGGGAGTGATGCGGGCTGCTTGAGACGTTGCTCTCAAGCGGCAAGGAAGTGCGCGTGTTACAGAATGTTGCCCTTTGTGAGAACCTATCTCCCCCTAGAAATAGCCCAAGTCCTTTCCTTTTATAGTTTGAAGGGAGGACAAGGGCAGTACATGTGCTAACTATACAGCATCGTGCGAACAGAGGCGGCGTGTCCGAGCCCTGTAGCCTGTTCCTGTGGCAGCGTAGTCGTCGGAGTGGTCCATCCTTGGAGCACTAGGGTGGCGTGCTGGTCACATCCGATCCTGTGTGTCATGGGAGCTCCCGGGCTGCCTCGGAGCGGCTGTGGCGGTCAGCGTGCGGGTTGCTGTGGATTGACTGTGCACAAGGCCGAGGCTTGGTCGGTGCTGAGGCCGCACCACGGTGGGGGGTCTCGGTAGACACGAATCCCGAGATAGCCGAGACCCTGGTGCAGAGTGCCGAGGCCTGGAGAGAGCGGTTGATCTGGTGTGCTGGTTCAGAGGCGATGATGACCCGAGCCAGGCTGCCCATGTCGTGTTGTTTTTGAGGTAGGGATCACGGGGCACAGTGTAGTGCGGGCACTGATCATGGGCACAGCGTCAGAATACAGTGGCCGGTAATCCCCGCCGTGCCCTGTCTCAGCCGATATGGTGCTGATGCGACCTCATGTCCCGTCGGCCACTCTGTGGTGTTGAGCCATCGTCCGGCTGAGATTGCGGGAGTGGTTGACGTATTAATGGGACCTGACATGCTGTCGGGAAGACCAGTCGAGGCGGGGGCGACGGGCTATGGACAAGCCGGCCTCGAGCGATACGGAGAATAAGGCCTTGCGCGAGATGGAGATTGGGCTCCTTGTCGAGGCCTTCCATGAGAGGCCTCGCACGAGGCGGAGATCGCGTCAGGACATCGAGACCTCCTATGAGAGGCCTGAGGTGAGGCGGAGAGCCGGGTGGGCTCGGACGGGGCTGGTGATCAGCCCATGGCTTACCCTCTAACTTTGTCGTTGATGGGATTTAAGTGCCCCTTTTGGTGTACGCTCGGGGTACCCCATTTTATGGTACCCGACACTATGTTACGCTCGACGCAAACCGTGCACCTATCTTGCGTCAAGATTAGCACTATCTCTAAATGAAAAGAAGTGACATTCTACATGACCCACGTCACCTAGGAGTTCCATTGGGTGCATCCAAAATGATTCCTATCCTATGGTACGTTCGACGCAAACCGTACACCTATCTTGCATCAACATTAGCACTATGTCCAAATGTACCAAAATGAGCTACCACTTGAGCCTCGTCACCTAGTGGTACCATCGGGTGCGACCAAAATAATTTCTGAGCCTATGGTACGTCTAGTGCAAACCATGCACCTATCTTGCACCGATGCTAACACTACCTCCAAACAGAAAGAGGAGAGATTCCACATGACCCACATCACCAAGGAGGTCCATTGGGTGCATCAAAAATGATTTCCTAGCCTATGGTACGTTCGACGCAAACCGTGTACTTATCTTGCGTCAAGATTAGCACTATCTCTAAACAGAC